>NW_023307671.1:0-2755 GCF_011077185.1 Oxyura jamaicensis
CCCTGTGAAAATGCCTGGCTACCCCAAGGAGGTCCTTGGCTCCTCCAGGAAGATGCTTGTCTACCCTTTGGATAAGCTTGGGTTCTCTAAAGAGATGCTTGAATGCCCCAGAGACACGCAGTGTGCCCAGCTGAAGAGCTTAGTCTCTTGGAGGTTTGTGAGTGACCTGGGAAGATCCTTGGGCATCCGAGGGAGATGCGTGTCTTTTCCTGGGAGGTGCTCCATGGCTGTAGGGAGGTGCTTGGGAGCTCCAAGGATGTTCCTGCATGCCCTATGGAGATGCTGGGGTCCCCATGAATTATGCTTTTGTGCCCCAATGGCAGTGCTCTGTTGCTCCAAGCTCAAGCAACTCTCTGGATCCCACAATCATCTCACTTAGGTATCGAGGCATTCCCAAGGGAACTCAAGCATCTCCAGAACATATGAGCATCTTGTTTTCGCACCCAAGCATCTCCCTTTGGCAACCAGGTCCATGCTGTGAGAAGCCAGGCATCTCTGCTGGGCACACAAACATTTCCCTGGGGATCCCGTGCACCTCCTGAGGCACTCAGAAATCTCCCCAGGGCATCCAAGCACCTCTTTGGGGAATGTGACCGCTTACCTGCAGCACCCAAGCATCACCCCAAGACACCCAAGCACCCCTTTGGAGTTTCCAACCATATCCCCAAGAAGTGGAAAAATACCCTCCTCGGATGACACAAGTCTTTTGTAACATCACAGAAGCATCTTCCTGGGGAACACAGGGACCTTTGTGGTGCACCCATACCTTCCCAGGCATCCAAACAATCCCCTCATGCTCCAAAACACATCCCTTGACATGCAAGATTCAAGGCAGGGAACCCAAGCACCTCCTGATGTCAACATGACAGGGCTCACAAGCATCTCCTTGGAGACATCAAGCCCCTATCTAGAGCATTCAAGAATTTACCCTAGATAAGAAGAATATCCTTCGAGCTTGGAGATGCTTGGGTCATCTCCATAGTTCAATCTAATACCTTCTTGGAAGACCCAAGTACCTCTTAGTGGCAGAGTAGCGTCAGCCGTGGGCACCCCAGCATCTCCATGGGGCACCCAAGGAAATCCTTAAAGGACCCAAGCATGTCCACACAGCCATGAAGTACCTCCTTGGAGAAACCACCCAAGCATCTCTCTGGGGAACAAAAGCACCTTCCTGGAGGACTCAAGGATCTGCCCTGGAATCCCCAGGCATTTTTCCAGGGCACACTAGCATCTCCTCGCTTCAGCCAAGCAACCTTCCTTGAGCACACAAGTATCTCTCTGGAGCACCCAGGAATCACCCCAGAGCATCCATGCACTTCTGTGGGACACCCAGGTTCCTCCCTTTGATGATGAATATGTCCCAGGGCACACAAGCACTACTTTCGGCACCCAAGTAATGCCCAGCTCACACAAGCATCTCCCAGAGGCATCCAAGTACATCTATTTAGAGTAACAAAGCACTCACTGAGTCACCCAGGCATGTCCCTGGAGCATCCAGACGTGCCCCTGGGGCACCTTTGAGCATTGTAACATCTTTCTTCAAAACACCACCTGGGGCACAGAAGCGTCTCATGGGAGCTTGTCAGACATTTCCTCCAGTAGCCAAGCATCTCACAAGGGTACCCAAGCACACTGCATCACCCACAATACTCTCTGGAGAAACAAACAAACAAGAGGCCTTCACCTGCTTGCTCTTCCTGATCAGGTGGCCTGTAGCAGACCCCCACTGCAATGTCCCCTGTCCCAGCCCTCCCGTAACCCTGACCCATTGGTTCCCCATCAGCTCCTCACCCAACCCCAGGCAGAGCTCCAGGCACTCTAGCTGCTCCTTGACAGGGATGGTGATGCCCCTTCCTCATGTCCCCAGCCTGTCCTTCCTAAAGAGCCCATGTCCTTCCATTCCAACACGCCGGTCATGGGAAGCATTCCCCCACATCTCCTCAGTGCCAAAGAGGTCATTTCATAGCAGTGGGCACAGATGGGGCTGAGGGACTCAGTGCCTTCTTTTTCCTTAGTCTTTGCCAAAAATCTCCCTCTTCTCTGAGATCAGCGATATGGGAGAGAATCAGAAAATGGGAAGAAATTGTGTGTTGAGGTAAAAACAGTTGAAGAGGACAAAAAAGAAAGGGAGGATAATAACAAAGGAATTGTAACAGGCTGTTGTGGTTTAACCCGGCTGGCAGCTAAACAGCACACAGCCGTTCGCTCACCCTCCCCCCTCCCTCTCTGGGATGGGGGAGACAAACGGAAAAGTGAAGCCTGTGAGCTGAGATAAAGACAGTTTATTAAGATAGAAAATAATGATGATAATAATAATAATATGTCCAAACAAGTGATGCCCAATGCAATTGCTCACCACCCGCTGACCGATGCCCAGCCCAACCCCGAGCAGCCGCCCCCCCCACCCTGGCTAGCCACCCCTATATATTGTTTAACATGACGTCAGATGGTATGGCATACCCCTTTGGCCAGTTGGGGTCAGCTGTCCTGGGTTTGTCCCCTCCCAGCTCTTGCTGCACCCCCAGCCTGCCCGCTGGCAGGACAGAGTGAGGAGCTGAAAAGTCCTTGGCATAGTGTAAGCTTTGCTCTCCAGCAATTCAAACATCAGCATGTTATCAGCACTCTTCTCATCCTAATCCAAAACATAGCACCCTACCAGCTACTAGGAGGAAAATTAACTCTCTCCTAACTGAAACCAGGACATATAGCCACCCCTTATTCCATACCATTTATGTCATGCTCAGGTTACACTCTT
>NW_023307672.1:0-2083 GCF_011077185.1 Oxyura jamaicensis
CTGGTGTGATACCACTGCTGTTCTAGCTACAAGTGCAGAGCGCAGCATTGTATGGGCTGCTGCAGGGAAAATTAACATCCCAGCCAGACCCAGTACAGGGACTTGCTAACTGGTTGCAAAATGGAGTGATAGTGGTTCTTGGATATAAAGGTAAACCAATTACTTGCCTCACAAGCACAGCAGGTTAAATGTGTTACTCTGAGAAATACATGCCAGTGCACAAAATACATTATATATGGTTTTTAGCACTTTATTATTTTAAGAAAAAAATGAAGACATACATAACTGAAAAAATGTCCATGGATTTGAAGAGCAAAAGGCAAAATGGATATATTCTGTGTTGTGATTTAACCTGGCTGGCAGGTAAGCACCACACAGCATTCACTCCACCCTCCCCCCCCAGCTGGGTTGGGGGAGAGAATCAGAAAAAAATAAAAGCTTGTGGGTTCAGATAAAGACAGTTTATTAGGGGAAAAAAAAAAAAAAGGAAATAAAATAATGATAATAGTAATAATAGTGAACAAAACAAGTGATACACAATGCATTCCCGCTGCTTCGGGATGGGATGGGCATCAGTCAGTGGGCTTACCACCCTGAGCAGCAGTCCCCCCCCCAACCCTGGCCAGCCACCCCATATTAATTGATCAGCATGATGTCATATGGTATGGAATATCCCTTTGGCCAGTTCGGGTCAGCTGTCCTGGTTCTGTCCCCTCCCAGCTCCTCGTGCACCCCCAGCCTGCTCACTGGCAGGGAGGTATGAGAAGCTGAAAAGTCCTTGACTTAGCATAAGCACTGCTTTGAAACAACTAAAACATCAGAGTGTTATCAACATTATTCTCATCCTAAATCCCAAACACAGCACCATACCAGCTACTAGGAGGAAAATGAACTCTATTCTAGCCAAAAGCTGGACATTATGTCAAAGAAGAAAATGATTGCATGCAGGTAGGTAATACATATATATTTGAAATAGTCTGCTGAGGTAGTCCTCTATTTTATATTGTGCTGTAAAAGAATATGCATCTAGAATAGAGTATAAAATGTGAACTGTTACAGTTAAACTGTATGATGATGGGACGTGTTTCACACGTTAAAACCTTAAGGAACGAGAGGCTACATTTGGAAGAAAATGGTCTTGCACTAAACTCTTTAAGGGATGCAGACCTCTGTCCTCATGTGTTCACAAGCATATGCCACTTCATCTGAGATAGAAGTCAAAGAAGAAAAGATGCTTTAACCTTGTGGATTCATCTGTGAGAAAACTGCAGGTTCTCAGCTCCATTGGTAGTATTCACACTGTAACTTGCCCTACTGGAATCTCACTTCAGTAGTTTTGTTTGTCATCATCTTTATGTATCTGGAAACCCATTTATATTCCACAATATGGAGCATAGTCACTGCTGGATGAAATGTGGAGATGTGCTGTATAAAGCTGACTCATTGTCATGTGACCCTCAATATTTGAAAGTGATATCAGCTTTCTAGCTGCAGCAAAATCACACAAATATGCCACTTCAGTAGAAGAAATAGTAAAATTCATGTGGTCTATGGAATATGTCTTGCTGCTTTAAAGAGACAATTCTTGATATCCACTGCTGTCTGGCTTTTTATTTGCTTTCTTTTGGTTTCATTTTGTTCCATCAGTACATTTAATACCAAATTGGTATCCCACAATCGAATATAGTTGAACATTACACAGAGCTGGATTTTTCTTGTCAAAATGTATTTTTTTAAAAGTAGGTAGTTTTATATAAAACAGGTAGTTTTATATAAAGCGTTTGAATTCTAAAACTAGAACATACTTCTTGGTGGTGCATGCTACTTGTTACACGCTAATACTGAGGCTTTGTTCAAGTACTATCTGCAAGTTTTAAATGAGTTTTCAGTAATGCACAAACCTTTAGGCAGACCATTGTCCAAGGCCAGATGTCACCCCTAGCATAAAAGAAACACATATCCATGTGTATTATAAAATCATAGAATCATAGAATATCCCGAGTTGGAAGGGACCCGTAAGGATCATCGAGTCCAATTCCTGGCACCACACAGGTCTACCAGAAATTCAGGCCATATGACTAAG
>NW_023307673.1:0-4202 GCF_011077185.1 Oxyura jamaicensis
CTAGGAAGGAAGGAAGGAAGGAAGGAAGGAAGGAAGGAAGGAAGGAAGGAAGGAAGGAAGGAAGGAAGGAAGGAAGGAAGGAAGGAAGGAAGGAAGGAAGGAAGGAAGGAAGGAAGGAAGGAACACAAAACCAATAAATGTGAATAATGCGTTTAACTTAAGAATACCTTATTGGGTAGCTAAGCCCCACAGATCTCCTTTGACAGTGGCCTATTTACAGAGAAGTAAACAACTAAACTAAGAAAACCTCAAGATGCAATAATAATGAATACAAACTATTGGTAAGGAAAAAAACTTTTTAAAAGGCACCAACAAACATTATCAATTAACAGGCTTAAGGACAATAAAAACTTATTATTTAAACTATTAAAGCATAAAAGCTACTCTTTAAACACATCGAGAACAGAAGACAGCCCAGAAGTGGTATAAACCTGCTATTAATTTATATGGATAATTTTTTCTTTAACCAAGCAGAAATGGTGTTCAATTAGTATTTTGATCTGCAGGTAGAAGAAAGCACTGATGACTAATTATTCTGTTTTCCATTTGTGACTAGAGTGGATATTAAGTTCAGCTGCTAGGTCTGTGTGTTTTACACTTTAGGAAGAGGATCTTTGTGCCCTGGAGCTCTTCGAACCATTCTGAACCTTTAACTCACCTCAGAGCTGTGCAAGCTCCACAGTAACCGTAACGTTCTTGTTTAAACAAGGAGCATGCGACATGATTCAGATAGCAATAGCCCATTTGTCATAATGTATGTACCAGGCAAATTAATAGAAACAGTGATATGATGCATAGTCAACAGAAAACCTAAAAATATTAGCATAAGTATGGAAAATAGATCTCATTGATCAGTAGATTTTAGTGGGATTATACACAGGCATAGGGGTTTCAACAGAGTATAATTTGATCTCTAAGAGGCATTTAATTTAAACACACTTGATTTTAGTCACCATATCACTATAAAAAGCAATGTAACTCCTCAATAAATAGATTAAGAGACAGTAAATGGAGAAATTGCAGATAATATATATAAATGAGGATTATTTAGTCAAAAAAAAATTCACTCAAGTTCTAATTAAGTAGAGATCAAAAGATGCATAAAGATTTACCATATAGAATTTATAGAAGACACAAACATTTAAATATCTAAGTAGTGTGGACAGCCTCTGGTGTACCTTTTTATCTACCAAGCCCAGATGGAAAGACATTTATTTTAAAAAGTCAGGATGAACAGAAGAATAAAATCAAACTAATAAAGTTAGCATATAATCAAGCTACTGAAATTATTCAGGATCCTACATAACAACAGACATTACATGTTTTTCTGTACATCAATGCTAATAGCCAATACAAGGCTTCGGGGTTGTGTTTTTATTGAGATAAAATCACCAACTCTTAGTAAGAATAGGTACTTTATCATAACATTAAAATCAGTCATTATCACCCTTGCAGATTTATTTTTTTTTCTTAAATAGAAAGGAATTATGATGTTATAGGAGTTTAGAAAAAAGCCATTGTCTAATTCTGAATCACTACAAATAATGCAGCAAATGATTGTGGATGCTTATCAACCACTGTCTTGACAGATAAGGACAAGCTGATGTATAATGCATATGCCCAGTTGCTCCTATAGAACAACCAGCCGACTCATAAAACCCATCAAGAATGCTCTGAGGAACACTGTGTCATCATAAGGGACTTCTGCTTGAGTGATGTGCTTGAACTCTCAGAATTAAAACTTTTTAGGTATTGTAATATCTTTTTGATGAGATTATATGTACGATTAATAAAGCTTCATAAGGCAGATGCTTTATCTTGCCTGGCAAATTGATTAAGAAACTAGAATATGAAGTCAACATACACATTAAATGGATTAAACCTGAATAATTCATAAGCCTCAGAACATAACTGTAGACAGGCAAACATCACTGAGGGTGTTTTAGTAAGTGTATATGAAATCACTGTGAGATACATGCACATATCAGAGCAGACTGAAATTATGCTCCATGGTTATGCCTTACAGACAGGCTCACTTTTATTTCTTCCTTTCTCCTACTTGCTGCCACAAGGCATCTTGAATCCTTTTCAACACAATGAAGCAGGATTGAACAAGAGGGAACAGTTATTTCCTTTACATCACACCTTCAAATACTCTCTAACTGAATGGTTAGGGCACTTTCCTGAGAGGTGGGTTATCTTTTGTGAACTCTTCACCCTTGAATGCATACCTCCCACCTTCTAGATGTCTTTTCTAGTCATTAATCCGGTGTATGAAAGGATTAGTGGCAACAATCACAGCAGCTTCAACAGAGGAGTGATCACTTCCTGTTTTTTAAAGCAGCAACTTGGTTGCATGGCACCAGGAGCAAATGCTGGTTTGTGTACCCTCAGTGGAAGCAGCTGCTGCATTGTAACCCAGACCAGAGCACCAACATGACAAAGAGGGTAGGATTTAAGGTAGCACTGTTCTTTTTGTACTTCCAACTGGCCAGGTAAAGTAATTCCCTGGTCTGAGCGAGACCCGGAAATCTAACACTGTGGCATGGGTTCTGCTTTAGTCCATGCAGGATCTTCCCAACCATAACTGAAGAGGGCTTACACCTGAGCAACCACATGTGACACTGCAATTATGAATGACAGTCCCAAAAACTTGGTCTTCTCTTTCTGAATCAACACCAAATTCTGGTGGACTGCAAGAAGTGGGATGATGAATTAGACCAAATCTGCTGCAGGGAGGGTTTTGGGAAGTAGGGCCGGAGAGCTGCAGATGGCGGCTTCTCTCAAGCCTCCTCTGCACAGAGGCAGCAGCTGGTAGAGGAAGGCTAGAAGACACCTTCACAGCTCCCCAAGCTGGCATCTGCAGGAACAGTTTGCTCCCCGGCCTTTGTTGCAGACCCGTTCCCAAGTGCTATGGCCTCCCTTCCGCTGTCAGCGGCCCACCAGCCACATAATAATGCAGATGGCCTAGCATGAGTTAATGCTGCTTCACACAGAAAAACTCATGCTAGATTTACAAAGGAAGTCTGCAGTTTGCAGGGGACAACGCCATGGAGGGCAGCCAGTCTCCTGCTCCAGTTTCTCCTTCTTCAAAACCCTTTCCTCTACCACATAAAAATCAGTGTAAGAAACAAAGTAAACATAAGAGGGTTTCTGTCAGCTCCAGGACAGAATCATATAGCAGGGGGGGCTGTGTTTCTGTACTCCTTCCTACCTCCAAAGCACTTGAAACTCTTTTGAAGGTTGCACTCTGCACTAATGGCCAGTTGCAATATATCTCCAGTGATACGACTTCAGGTTATTCTAGAAGCAGTTTCATGATGTGATGTAAGACAATAACCTCACACTGTATTAGCAATATAGGATTCCTCAGTGAATAGTTCCTTATTACCACAGTTAGTATGTCATGCAGTCCCATTAGTAACTCATCAGAACTCAAAGTATCATAGAATCATAGAAACAGAAGGTTGGAAAGGACCTACAAGATCATCTAGTCCAACTGTCCTCCTATCACCAATACTACCCACTAAGCTATTAAATTATATCTCGTAGCACCTCGTCTAGACACTTCTTGAACACCACCAGGGACGGTGACTCCACCACCTCCCTGGGCAGGCTGTTCCAGTGCCTGACCACTCTTTGAGGGAAAAAGTTTTTCCTAATATCTAATCTAAATCTCCACTGGTGCAACTTGTGGCCATTTCCCCGAGTCCTATCATCAGTTATCTGAGAGAAGAGACTGTCCCCCTCCTCATCACAACCTCCCTTCAGGAAGTTGTAGAGTGCAATGAGGTCTGCCCTGAGCCTCCTCTTCTCCAGGCTAAACAACACCAGTTCCCTCAGCTGCTCCTCACAGAACTTGTGTTCCAGACCCTTCACCGGACACACTACTTGGCCTTGATGTCTTTCTTGTAGTGAGGAGCCCAAAGCTGAACACAGCACTCAAGGTGCGGCCTCACCTGAGCTGAGTACAGGGGGACGATCACCTCCCTGCTCCTGCTGGCTACTCTATTTCTAATACAGGCCAGGGTGCCATTGGCCTTGTTGGCCACCTGGGCACACTGCCGGCTCATGTTCAGCCAAGCATTGATCAACATTTCCAGATCCTTTTCCTCTTCACAGTCTTCCACCCACTCTGCCCCAACCCTATAGCGTTGCATGGGGTTATTGTGGCCAAAGTGCAGGACCCGGCACTTGGCCTT
>NW_023307674.1:0-2770 GCF_011077185.1 Oxyura jamaicensis
TCCTTTGTCCTCCTTTTTGTGTTGATGTATTTATAAAAGCGTTTTTTATATGGAGATGGAGACAGTTTATTGGGACAGAAAATAAAATAATGATGTGTATGGAGCGGGTGATGCACAGTGCACTTGCTTGCCACCCTCTGACCGATGCCCAGCCTGTCCCCGGGTGGCCGGCCCCCCCCACCCTGGGTAGCCACCCCTATACATTGTTTAGCATGCTGTCAGATGGTATGGAATACCCCTTTGACCAGTTTGGGTCAGCTGTCCTGGGTCTGTCCCCTCCCAGCTCTTGCTGCACCCCTAGCCTCCCCGCTGGCAGGACAGAGCGAGGAGCTGAAAAGTCCCTTGGCTTAGTGTAAGCACTGCTCTGCAGCAATTAAAACATCAGTGTGTTATCAACATTAGTTTCATCCTAAATCCAAAACATAACACCCTACCAGCTACTGGGAGGAAAATTAACTGTATCCTAACTAAAACCAGGACAGCTTCCAAAACAAAGAAGGGGGAGTAGGGGTGTGACCCCTAGGAAAAGATAGATCAAGTATGCTATGTTCTTAAATTTTTTAAATTGATGCACAGAGGAAGGTCCTTGCATCTGTCTGGGCAGGAGAAAAGCGACAGACAGATCTCGGAGACAGATCAGGGAGAAACTCAGTTAAGGAAAGAGTACAAGTCATGGTAAAATAAATAAGTAAATAAATAAAATACACCACCAATTATTGGGAAGGGCCCTAAACTCTAATAACTTGGGGGCCGAGGTTGTGCTTGTGTTTTAACAGAAGCCGGTCCTAGATGGGTGTCAGCACCATGGGTCCGTCCGGCCGTCTCATCATCTGCCTTAACATGATCACAGCACCCTCCTCTGCGGTTTGGACTCCAGCTCAAACAAAAAAACAGCGTCTGGGTGGGTCCCGCTGGCATATGCAGGACCCACAAACAAGGACTCCAGGAGTTGGAGGGGCAGCCAGAGCCCCCTGACTGGGCAGCACTCAGTGCCAGCCTCTCCCAGGGATGCGGTTACAAAGTTTGCTAAAGATAGAATGAGTATGCCTGGTAGTTTTTCCCTGTGTTTTAGTTTGTGTTAATCGTGCTTTTTTATGTTAAAGAAGGGGGAGATGTGGGAGTGTGGCCATGGGAGTCGACAAGCCTCGTGGCTGGTGATAACATCAGACTCTTAACGATGAGGCCATCAGGAATGTAAAGAGTTTAGAGGAGGGAACAAAGGGGGGTGATTCAGGAGATGCTTTGCTGTCTAGGATTGCTTGTTCTCCAGCCCTTGGGGCATGGAACGGTGGTAAAAATATTATTAGAACACTTAATACCTAGATATGGGATAATCCAGTACATTGATTCTGATCAGGGCACACACTTTACTTCTAAAATAATAAAATTATTATGTCAATCATTAGGTATTCAGTGGGAATACCACACTCTGTGGCACCCACAAAGCTCGGGGAAAGTAGAAAGAATGAATCAAACAATAAAACAACAATTGGCTAAGTTAATGATCGAGACACAAATGCCCTGGACAAAATGCTTACTATTGGCACTTTTAAACATTAGAACTAAACCACACAGTGAGACTGGATTATCACCATATGAAATGTCATATGGCTTGCCTTATTCTCAAGGGATGCCCCTAGGGAACAATGTAGCTGAGGATTGTAGTATCCAGAAATATATAATTACCATTGGTAGAAGATCAAAAGAGCTAAGAGAAACTGGGATGATGGCTCAGACACCACCTTTAGGATTTGCAGTTCACCTGTTAAAACCAGGAGATAGGGTTCTAATAGAAAACATGGAAAGAAGAAAGCTTATCTCCCCTCTAGGAAGGACCCTTTCTTGTTTTATTAACAAGAAAACAGCTGGTATTTATTTGCTGTTACCTATTAACGTCTTTCGATGTTGTAAAACTCGAGGCTAGGAATGACAAGATCGAGTCCCTTTGGGTTAGGATCGGCAGGGACAACAAGGCTAGCGTCCTGGTCGGGGTCTGTTACAGACCGCCGAACCAGGACGAGGAGACGGATGAGGAGTTCTACAGGCAGCTGACAGAAGTTGCGAAATCTTCAGCGCTTGTACTCGTGGGGGACTTCAACTTCCCTGACATATCCTGGAAGCACAACACAGCCCAGAGAAAGCAGTCTAGGAGGTTTCTGGAGAAAGTGGAAGATAGCTTCCTGACGCAGCTGATTAGTGAGCCTACCAGGGGTGGTGCCCCGCTAGACCTTCTCTTCACAAACAGAGAAGGACTGGTGGAGGATGTGATTGTCGGGAGCTGTCTTGGGCAGAGTGACCACGAAATGGTGGAGTTCACTATTCTTGGCGAGGCCAGGAAGGGAATCAGTAAAACCACTGTACTGGACTTTCGGAGAGCTGACTTTGGGCTGCTCAGGACACTGGTTGGTAGAGTCCCTTGGGAGGCGGTTCTGAAGGGCAGAGGGGTCCAGGAAGGCTGGGCGCTCTTCAAGAGGCAAATCCTAATGGCGCAGGAGCGGTCTGTTCCCATGTGCCCAAAGATGAGCCAGCGGGGAAGAAGACCAGCCTGGCTGAACAGAGAACTGTGGCTTGAGCTCAGGAGAAAAAAGAGGGTTTATAATCTTTGGAAAAGTGGGCTGGCCACTAGGGAGGACTATAAGGATGTAGCGAGGCTGTGCAGGGACAAAATTAGGAAGGCCAAAGCTCATCTGGAGCTCAATCTGGCTACTGCCGTTAAAGATAACAAAAAACGCTTTTATAAATACATCAACACAAAAAGGAGGACAAAGGA
>NW_023307675.1:0-1907 GCF_011077185.1 Oxyura jamaicensis
TGGGGAAACTCGAAGTCGACCCCTAGGGTTTTGGAGTCGGGGATACAGAGGATCTGAGGCCCGCTACACTCCAAACAATAAGGAGATATTGGCGGCATATGAAGGAGTTCGATCTGCTTCGGAAGTGGTTGGTACTGAAGCGCAGCTCCTCCTGGCACCCCGACTGCCAGTACTGGGCTGGATGTTCAAAGGAAGCGTCCCCTCTACACATCATGCAACTGACGCTACATGGAGTAAGCAGGTTGCACTGATTACTCAGCAGGCTCGAATAGGAAACCCCAGTCGCCCAGGAATCTTGGAAGTGATTATGGACTGGCCGGAAGGCAAATACTTTGGAATGTCATCAGAGGAGGAGGTGGTCCGTGCTGAAGAAGCCCCACTGTACAACAAGCTACCAGGAAATGAGAAGAGATATGCCCTGTTCACTGATGGGTCCTGTCACATTGTGGGAAAGCATCGGAGATGGAAAGCTGCTGTATGGAGTCCTACACGACGAGTTGCAGAAGCTGCTGAGGGAGAAGGTGAATCGAGGCAATTTTCAGAAGTGAAAGCCATCCAGCTGGCTTTAGATATTGCTGAACGAGAAAAGTGGCCAGTTCTCTACCTATACACTGATTCCTGGATGGTAGCAAATGCCCTTTGGGGGTGGTTACAGCAATGGAAACGGAAAAACTGCAGCGCAGGGGCAAACCCATCTGGGCTGCTGCATTGTGGCAAGATATTGCTGTCTGGGTAGAGAACCTGGTTGTAAAGGTACGCCACGTAGATGCTCATGTGCCCAAGAATCGGGCTACTGAAGAACATCAAAACAACCAGCAGGTGGATCAGGCTGTTAAGATTGAAGTGGCTCAGGTGGACCTGGACTGGCAACATAAGGGTGAATTATTTAGAGCCCGATGGGCCCATGACACCTCAGGCCATCAAGGTAGCGATGCAACATACAGATGGGCTCATGATCGAGGGGTGGACCTGACCATGGACGCTATAGCACAGGTTATTCATGACTGTGAAACGTGCTGCAATCAAACCACAACACCCTGTCCCCTCCACAGACTGGCTCCCCGATGAAAAAAAGGCAGTAGGTGTAATTGTTAATAGTTTCCGAGATATAGTTTCCAAAGTACAGAGTCGACGACAGTGCTGAGTACAAATACCAAGTTAGAGTCATGGCCAGATATTTCATCATATCATAAGCTATTGTTACACCGCACAGTACAATAACGATCTTAAACCAGGGCCCGGAAAGGATAAACAGCATGACAGGGGCCACATACAGAAAGTAATGTGCTATAAAACTCAGTTTGGAATACAGCCACAGCAGACTTGAGATTAAAGTAATCAACATTCTGATTGGCAACTATTAAGCAACTCTAATATACTAATTAATTAAAATACCAACTCTAATATACCAATTTTAGTTTAACACACTCTGGTCAGATCTGTCGTTATCTCAACCCTTCGTGCTCCATGCTGGGCACCAAAAGGACTGTAGTGGTTTAACCCGGCTGGCAGCTAAACACCACGCAGCCGTTCGCTCACCCTCCCCCCTCCCTCTCTGGGATGGGGGAGAAAAACAGGAAAGTGAAGCCTGTGGGTTGAGATAAAGACAGTTTATTAAGATAGAAAGTAGTAATAATAGTAATAATATGTACAAGCAAGTGATGCACAATGCAATTGCTCACATCCCGCTTACCGATGCCCAGCCCAACCCCGAGCAGCCCGGCTAGCCACCCCTATATATGGTTTCCGCTTGGTGAATACATGCTGAATACTCCTCAGAACCTTCTCCTCTTCCAGTTGCTTGGAGTTATTTCGCATGCTGGTTCAGAAGTTCCTGCGTTCCATCTTGTTCCATCCCCTCTCAGTCTTCTTTTCTCAAGGCTGAACAGATCCAGGTCTCTCAGCCT
>NW_023307676.1:0-1376 GCF_011077185.1 Oxyura jamaicensis
GTTGTCCCCAAGTAGCGCCAGCCCCGTGGCCCCCCATGGCCCCCCTCGGTGCCACCCCCTTGTCCCCAAGTAGTGCCAGCCCTGTGGCCCCCCGCGTGGCACCGTCCTGGTGGCCCCCCGCGGCCCTGCCTTGGTGTCCCTCCGTGGTACCATCCCGGTGTCCCCACGTGGTGCCACCCCCGGGTCCCCTACGTGGCGCCGTCCCCGGGTCCCCCTGTGGTGCCACGCTGTCCTGGTGTCCCCATGTGGCACCGTCCCGGTGTCCCCACGTGGCGCTATCTTGTCCCCACACACAGGTGCCATCCAGGTGTCCCCACGTGGTGTCACCGTGTGGTACCATCCCCGTGTCCCCACACAGCAGCATCTCAGTGTCCCCACACGTCACTATGCTGATGTCCCCATGCAGTGCCACCCCGGTGTCCCCACGTGGCCCCATCCTGGTGTCCCCTCATGGCCCCATCCCGGTGTCCCCACGTGGCTCCCCCCCAACATCCCCACGTGGCCCCACCCCGGTGTCCCCTCATGGCCCCACCCTGGTGTCCCCTCATGGTCCCATCCCGGTGTCCCCTCATGGCCCCACCCTGGTGTCCCCTCGTGGCCCCATCCCGGTGTCCCCTCATGGCCCCACCCCGGTGTCCCCTCATGGTCCCATCCCGGTGTCCTCACGTGGCCCCTCCCTGGTGTCCCCCCATGTCCCCCCGTGTCCCCCCCGGGCCCCCCCCGTGTGACCCCCCCGGCACCCCCCTGCCACCCCCGTGTCACCCCCATGTCACCCCCGTGTCACCCCAACACCACCCCAACATGACCCCAACGCCTCCATGATGCCACCGTGGTGCCACCCCAATGCCACCTCAATGTCACCCCAACACGACCCCAACATGACCCCAACGCCACCATGATGCCACCCCAATGCCACCTCAATGTCACCCCAATGTCACCCCAATGCCACCCCAATGCCATCCCAACATGACCCCAACGCCACCCCAACGCCACCCTGATGCCACCGTGGTGCCGCCCCAATGTCACCCCAATGTCACCCCAACGCCACCCCAACATGACCCCAACGCTGCCACGGTGCCACCCCAATATCACCCCAACGCCACCCTGATGCCACCGTGGTGCCACCCCAATGCCACCCCAACATTACCCCAATGCCACCACAATGCCACCCCAATGTCACCCCAACGCCACCCTGATGCCACTGCGGTGCCACCCCAATGCCCCCCTAACATGACCCCAACACCACCCCAATGCCACCACGGTGCCACCCCAATGTCACCCCAATGCCACCGCGGTGCCACCCTGATGCCACCCCAATGTCACCCCAATGCCACCCCAATGCCACCCCGACACCACCCCAATGCCACCATGGTGCC
>NW_023307677.1:0-5013 GCF_011077185.1 Oxyura jamaicensis
CTGCCGATCCTAACCCAAAGGGACTCGATCTTGTCATTCCTAGCCTCCTAGTTAACTTTCCCTGCAGCAGCCCATACAGTGCTGTGCTCTGCACTTGGAGCTAGAACAGCAGTGGTATCACACCGGTGTTGTGTCTGCTGCTGAGCAGTGCTGGCACAGCATCAGGACTGTCTCTAACCCTCCTAGGCGGTGGGCAAAAACGTGAGAAAGAAACATCAGCAGGGCAGCTGACCTAAACCAACAAGAGGGGATATTCCGTACCATATGATGTCACACTCAGCAATAAAAGGTGGAAAAAGGAAGAAGAGGGGAGGGGTGGGCTCTCGTTGCAAAAACGTCTGTCCTCCTCGCGAACACCGGCTACGTGCGTTGAGGCCGTGCTTCGAGGACGTGCTCAAGCATTGCTCATTGGTGGGAAGTAGAGAGTAATTTCTTTCCTCTGCACTTCCACATAGCATTTAATTTTTCTGTTTTGTTATCACCTTTCCCCCTCCCTCTTCCTTTTCCCATTTTTCCCTTTAGTTGAATTGTTTAATAATAATAATATTTCCTTAATAAGGAAATATTCTCAGGCTGCTGGCACAAACGTGTCCTCACAAGCAGCACCACCGCTTGGGCTGCTTCCCCTGGCCTCCCCCACCCCACTGCACTGACTCCTTGACTCTGCTGGGACCCACCTTCCACACCCAAATGTGTCCCTTGGCTGTCAGTGCCCCTCCCCTGCCCCATGGGATGACAGAGCCATGGGTGGGACACGTTACCCTTAGGTGTTGGAGTGCTTGTGTGCTTTTTGGATGGCACAAAACCTCACCAGCTGATCCTTGAAACACAAAGCCATGGTGTGATCACAGACACTCTTTGGGTGACCTCTGGTACTACAGAACGACCCTTAGTGGGACATTTCTTCCTTCTCATGGCCAGGGCCAACCTTCCAAGGTACACCTTGTGGCAGTTTTTTTTTCTCTCCTGCTCTTTCCTACTACCAAAGAAAGCTCCATCAGGGTAGAAACCACTCCCAAAGGAGGCATCCCAACCCATCAGGCTCCTTGCGGCCTGTCAGCCAACCAGACACAAGTCACCTCACCAGCATCTTCCAAGCCATGGGCCTGCTGCTGGCCTTGCAGCTTCATGGCTCGACACAGCCAAGCCTTGTGCCTCCTGCTGTCCAATCACAGACTCAAGCAGAAGGGGCAGGCCAACCCATATGTGTAACTTCTTTCTGTCTGGGTCCTCGTGGGTATGGAGGCAGAGGGGATCCCACACTCAGCATGCCAACTAGGTGCCTTCTGCTGGCCTTCCATGGCCACTGGCAGATGGCAGCCCAAAAGTGCAGATCCCAGGTAGGAGTCAAGGGTGACCTGTCAGCTACTTCAGGCAGAAGTGACTTCACAATCCGTTCCACAGTCACATGATCCTGTAGCTGCCCTTTGAACTGCAGGGACAGAAGTGACCTCACAGTCACTGCCACAGTCACATTCCTCCTGCTTAGGCAGGAGATCCTGAGTTAAAGCTGACCCCTCTAGTCCTTCAGGGACCAGGGCTCCACATTCCGGGTTAAAGTCTAAACAGAGATGTAATGGGAAGTTCTGGTGTTCTTCTGTGGTTTGTGTATGGGCATGCATTATGGTTTAGGGTTTGGTTTCGGTCTGCCAAGAAGTCGAAGGTTAGAGGGAGCATTTTACTGCTAGTGTTAAGAGAAGGGATTAGGGTGAGCAAGTGAGTAAAGGAAAGGAAAGGGCTATGGGCTGAATCTTGCTTGAAGTGCTCTTTTGAGTTCAAGCATTAGAGTAATGGATTCCTGTCAGAGTGTCGGAGTAGCATTTAGGTTTAGGGATTCAAATTAGTGGTTAAAATCAGGTAAGGGCAATATATTTTAAGTCACTGTTACTACAGCAGTGACCCCTCTTACCTCTACAAAATCCTTAATTTCTGCTGGCCATGCTCCTCTTCCCACCCCAAAATCTCACCTCTCTCTTGGCCAGGCTGCTCCTGACCTCCCCATATCTTATTGGGATCAGCTTTCTGATGACATTCACAAATGCTCGCAGTGTATCTTTCTCACCTCTGTTGGCGACTCCATTCCTGAGAAGGAAGTGGCGTTGTAGTCAGGAGGGAAAAAGACACCAAGGTGTTCTTTAAGACCTTTGACATGGCCCTACATGACATCCTGAGCTTGGTGATGAGTGGTGTCCCTCAGGGGTCTATCTTGAGACCGGTTCTGCTTCAAATCCTTATCAGTGACAGGGACAGTGGGGTAGAGTGCACCCCCTGAAAGGTCGCAGATGACACCAAGCTTAGTGGTGCAGTGGATGCAACAGAGGAAGGGATGCCATGCAAAGGGTCCTGGGGAAGCTTGAAATTTGGGCCCATGTGAACCTAAGGAGGTTCAACAAGTCCAAGTGCAAGGCGCTGCACCAGGGCTGGGGAAATCCCAGACAGGAGGATAGGCTGGGAGAAGAACTCCTTGAGAGCAGCCCTGCAGAGAAGGACTTAGGGCTTCTGATGGACAAAAAGCTCCACATGAGCCAGCAGTGTGTGCTTGCAACCTAGGCCAACTGCATCCTGGGCTGCATCAACAGAAGAGTGGCCAGCAGGCGGAGGCAGGCGATTGTCGCCTTCTACTCTGCTCTTGGGAGGCCTCCCCTGGAGTCCTGTGTCCAGGTTTGGGGCCACCAGCACAAGAAAGTTGTGGAGCTCTTACAGCAAATGCAGAGGAGGGCTACAAAGATGAGGAGAGGGCTGGAGCACCTCTCCTCTGAAGACAGGCTAAAAGAGTTAGGTGTGTTCAGCCTGGAGAAGAGAAGGCTCCAGGGAGACCTCCTTGCAGGTTTCCAGTACTTCAAGGGGTCTTTTAAAAACATAGAGAAGGACTCTTTACTTGGGTAGATAACGACAGGAAGATGTGGGAATGGTCTTAAACTAAAGGAGGAGAGACTTATACTAGACATTAGGAGGAAAATATTCACTGTCAGGGTAGTGAGGTACAGGAACAGGTTGCCCAGAGAAGTTGTTGATGCCCCTGCCCTGGAGGTGTTTAAGGCCAGGCTGGATGGGGCCTTGGCCAACCTGATCTAGTGGGTGGAATTGGGGGGGAATTCAGTGAGACGATCTTTAAGGTCCATTCCAACCCAAGCCATTCTATGATTCTATGATACTAAGATGCAAATTAACTCAAACCTAACCAGGACACAACCAGACTAAGGGCAAGGAATCTCTGTGTGCATATCAAAAGAGAGGAGAAGTAGTGATAGTTACTAAGAAAGTGTCAGACCTGAGTACGACATAGGAACAATGGTGAGGAGTAAGGGGTGGATATAGTCCGAGTTTTATCTGGGATAGATTTAAGTTTTCTTCCTAGTAGCTGGTATGGTGCTGTGTTTTGGGTTTACAGAATCAGCGAATCACAGTGTAGTTTGGGTAGGAAAGGACCTTAAAGATCATAGAATTCCAAGCCCTCTGCCATGGGCAGAGACACCTTCCACTACACCAGGTTGCCAAAAGCCCCATCCAAGCTGGCCTTCAAAACTTGCAGTGAGGGGGGATCCACAACCTCTCTGGGCAGTCTGTTCCAGAGCCTCACCACCCTCTGAGTAAAGAACTTCTTTCTAATATCTAATCTACACCTACCCTCTTTCCACTTGTCCTGGTTTCAGCTGTGCCTGTATTCCAGGCTGAGTTTTATAGCACGTTACTTTCTGGATGTGCTCCCTCTCGTGCTGTTTCTCCTTTCTGGGCCCTGGTTTAAGCCCGTTATGTTACTGTGCGGTGTAACAATGGCTTATGATATGATGAAATTGCTGGTCATGGCACTAACCTGGTATTTGTACTCAGCACTGTCGTCGATTCTACTTTGGAAACCATATCTCAGAACCTATTAACAGTTGCACCTATTGCCTTTTTTTGTCAGGGAGCCAATCTGCAGAGGGGCAGGGGAAGATTTTTTTTCCTAATGTTCACTCTCCCTTTCTCCTTCACCAGCCTCTTCTCCTCCAAGTTAATTACAATATTTCTCCAAGATGCCGAATATCCTTGGGATGTTCAGACCAGCATGGTGTTATTGATATGTCTCCTGAACACGCTGGTACTTCCTGTGCTTGTGTTACTGCTTCTGGAGCAAAACCACCATTTTTGCTCCCACATGATAGCCGGGCCCAAAGAGTCGTGGTAAATGGAGTCAAATCCAGTTGGAGGCGGGTCACTAGTGGCGTTCCCCAGGGCTCGGTGCTGGGGCCGGTCCTCTTCAATATCTTCATTGATGATCTTCATTGATGATCTGGATGAGGGCATTGAGTGCACCCTCAGTAAGTTTGCAGATGACACCAAGTTCGGTGCGTGTGTTGATCTGCTCGAGGGTAGGAAGGCTCTGCAGGAGGATCTGGATAGGCTGGACCGATGGGCCGAGGTCAACTGCATGAAGTTCAACAAGGCCAAGTGCCGGGTCCTGCACCTGGGGCGCAATAACCCCAAGCAGAGCTACAGGCTGGGAGATGAGTGGTTGGAGAGCTGCCAGGCAGAGAAGGACCTGGAATTACTGGTTGACAGTCGGCTGAATATGAGCCAGCAGTGTGCTCAGGTGGCCAAGAAGGCCAGCAGCATCCTGGCCTGTATAAGAAACAGTGTGGCCAGCAGGGCTAGGGAGGTGATCGTCCCCCTGTACTCGGCTCTGGTGAGGCCGCACCTCGAGTACTGCGTTCAATTTTGAGCCCCTCGATACAAGAAGCACATGGAGGTGCTTGAGCGAGTCCAGAGAAGGACAACGAAGCTGGTGAGGGGCCTGGAGAACAAGTCTTATGAGGAGCAGCTGAGGGAGCTGGGCTTGTTCAGCCTGGAGAAAAGGAGGCTCAGGGGTGACCTTATCGCTCTCTACAGGTACCTCAAGGGAGGCTGTAGCGAGGTGGGGGTTGGTCTGTTCTCCCACGTGCCTGGTGACAGGACGAGGGGGAATGGGCCAGGGGAGTTTTAGGTTAGATGTTAGGAAGAACTTCTTTACTGAAAGGGTTGTGAGGCATTGGA
>NW_023307678.1:0-1245 GCF_011077185.1 Oxyura jamaicensis
CCGGGGGTCATTGGGGGGTTGCTGGTGGGATTTGGGGGGGTATCTGGTGGTAATTAAGGGTCTCTATTGGGATCTGGGGGGTCCCTGGGGGTAACTGGGGGTCCCTGGGGGGTAACTGGGGGTTCCTGAGGGGATTTGGGGGCGTATCTGGGGGTATTTGGGGGTCCCTGGGTGGATTTGGGGGTCCCTTGGGGGTAATTGGGGGGTCCCTGATGGGATTTGGAGGGTCCCTGGGGGGATTTGGAGGGGTCCTTGGGGAAACTGGGGGGTCATGGGGGTATTTGGGGGTCCTAGAGGTCGTTGGGGGTCCTAGAAGGGATTTGGGAGGGGGTCCCTGTGGGTAACTGGGGGGGCCCTGGTGGGATCTGGGAGGTCCCTGGGGGTCAATGGGGGCCCCTGGGGGTAACTGGGGGTCCCTGGGGGTAACTTGGGGTCCATGGGGGGATTTGGGAGGGTTCCTGGGGGTCCCTGGGGGTAACTGGGGGTCCTTGGTGGCATCTGGGGGGTTCCTGGGGGTATTTGGGGGGGGGTGTCTGGTGGTAATTGGAGGTCCTAGGGCTCATCGGGGGTCCCTGGTGAAATTTGGGGGGGTTCCTGGGGGTCACTGGGGAGTCCCTGGAGGGATCTGGGGGGGTACCTGGCGGTAATTAGGGGTCTCTGGTGGGATTTGGGGGTCCCTGGGGGTAACTGGAGGTCCCTGGGGGGATCTGGGGGTCCCTGGGGTTAATTGGGGGTCACTGGGGGTCATTGGGGGTCCCTGGAGGGATTTTTGGGGGGGTCCCTGGTGGGATTTGGAGTGTTCCTGGGAGTATTTGGGGGATCCCTAGGGGTAGTTGGGGGTCCCTAGGGGTACTTGGGGGTCCCTGTGGGTATTTTGGGGGTCCCTAGGGGCAGTTGGGGGCCTCTAGGTGCATTTGGGGGTCTCTGGAGGGATTTGGGGCATCCCTGGGGGTATTTGGGGCACCCCTGGGGGTACTTTGGGGTCTCTGGGGGTATTAGGAAGTCCCTGGGGGATATCTGGGGGGAAGCTGGGCCGTTTTTGGGGGGTTAAAGGCATTATTTAGGTATTTTAGGGGGCATTTAGGGAGCAATTGGGGTATTTTTTTTTTGGGGGGGGGTCCCTAAAGGTGTATGGGGGAATCTGTGGGGTCCCTGGTGGCATTTGGAGGATTTTAGAGGTCTCTGGAGGTACTGGGGTTCCCTGGGGCATTTATTTGGGGTCCCTGGGGTTATTTTGGCCAATCT
>NW_023307679.1:0-1429 GCF_011077185.1 Oxyura jamaicensis
TCGGTTGCACCCGTAACCAAGGTGAAAAAATGGTACAGAGAGTCAGGCCGTTTAGAACGCAGAGAATCTTCTGCTAGGTCTAGGTGTAGAGAAGACGACGCCGGGCTATTAGAGGAGCAGGAGGATGAAGATGAAGATGTCGCAAAAACAGCAGTATCCAGCCGAAACCTAAATGAGCGTGAGCTACGAGATGTGCGAAAAGATTTCAGTCGCTGTATAGGCGAGCAGCTTGTCACCTGGCTGCTCCGGTGCTGGGACACTGGAGCCAACAGCGTGGAATTAGAGGGCGGGGAAGCCAGGCGGCTGGGATCCTTTGCTAGAGATTCAGGCATTGACAAAGCAATTGGAGATGGAGTACGATCTCACAGCCTCTGGAGGCGTCTCCTATCAGCTGTGAGGGAAAGGTATCCCTACAAGGAAGAAGTTGTATGCCTTCCAGGCAAATGGACCACTATGGAGAAGGGAATCCAGTACCTGAGGGAATTAGCCGTACGGGAGGTGATCTATGAGGACCTAGACAATGAACAAATATCCACAGATCCAGATGACGTCAGGTGTACTCGACCCACGTGACGGAAGTTTGTACGGAGTGCACCATCATCATATGCCAGCTCATTGGCAATAATGGCCTGGAAAGAGGATGAGGAACCCACAGTGGGTGATGTGGCTAAACAACTCCGGCAGTACGAAGAAAGCCTCTCCTCTTCCCTACAGGCCTGCGTCTCAGCTGTGGAGAAACTTTCTGAAAGCGTCCATCAACTAAAAGAGAATACTTTGGAGAAACTTTCTGAAAAGGTCCAGCACCTTGAAGAGAGATTATTTTCCTCCCCACCTGAACGAACCAGTGTCTCAGCTATTAGGGGTAAGCGCCCTTTTGTGCAAGGAAGACGATACGGGGGGTACACACCCCGTGCCACCCTGTGGTTTTACCTACGTGACCATGGAGAGGACATGAGAAAATGGGATGGAAAATCTACCTCAACTCTAGAGGCCCGGTACATGAGTTGCAAGGAAAAACAAGCAGGAAAAAGGGGTTCTCTGAGAAACTTGCTGCCACAACATCCAGCGGGCAGTCCTTTAAACACAGAAATGAAGATTCTGATGAAGATTAGAGGGGCCCTGCCTCCAGTCAGGGGGAGGAAAGGGACAATCAAGTTTATTGGACTGTGTGGATTCGATGGCCTGGCACATCAGACGCACAGAAGTATAAGGCTTTAGTAGACACCGGTGCACAATTTACTCTAATGCCATCAAGCTATAAAGGGCCAGAGCCCATCAGTATTTATGGAGTGACAGGAGGATCCCAGCAATTAACTGTATTGGAAGCTGAACTGAGTCTAACTGGGAATGAATGGCAAAAGCACCGTATTGTGACTGGCCCAGATGCTCCATGCATCCTTGGCATAGACTATCTTAGAAGAGGATATTT
>NW_023307680.1:0-1490 GCF_011077185.1 Oxyura jamaicensis
TTTTTTTTTCTTCCTCCTAACTAAATCTAGCAATAAAATAATAAAAGTAAGCAAAGATTGTTATCCAATCTTTGACTTGAAATGCTTTTTGAAAGGTTATGAATTTTCCACCTTACTCATTCTTACTCTTTCCCAAAATCCTATATAAACTCATTTTTCTCAGTGATTTTGTGTAATGCAAGGATAGCCTTACAGTTCTGCAAAATAAACAATTTTCCCATGGAAGCAGTTGTGACAGTAAAAATTGGGATAGGATGGATATTGATAAAAAGAGCAGAGATTTGTGCCAATCCACCAGGGAATGAAAAAATGATAGAAGCAGAGTTACAGTTATTAGCACTTGAATTCCTATTGAACAGAGACTAATTCTGCTATTTTTGTGGCTGAAATACTCAATTCTTAGAAAAAATCAAGTGCAAAGCATCTGTGACCCTAAAACATGTATTATTCCTTTTGCACACACTCAGTTGAAGCACCTCTTGTCAGTAGAATCTCAAATTAAGGGACTGACGTCAACCATTGTGTGTCTGAAGATGTCAGTGACATATGACCATAAATCACAATACATTGGCTACACTGGGATTTGCACATATGATGCATTTTGACCTTTGACTATATTTCCTGACGAACCTGATCTCCTTCTATGACAAAGTGATGCGCTGGGTGGATGAGGGAAAGGCTGTGGATGTGGTCTACCTTGACTTCAGCAAGGCTTTTGACACCGTTTCCCACAGCATTCTACTCAAGAAACTGGCTGCTCTTGGCTTGGACTGGCGCACGCTTTGTTGGGTTAGAAACTGGCTGGATAGCCGGGCCCAAAGAGTTGTGGTAAATGGAGTCAAATCCAGTTGGAGCCCGGTCACTAGTGGCGTTCCCCAGGGCTCGGTGCTGGGGCCGGTCCTCTTCAATATCTTCATTGATGATCTGGATGAGGGCATTGAGTGCACCCTCAGTAAGTTTGCAGATGACACCAAGTTAGGTGCGTGTGTTGATCTGCTCGAGGGTAGGAAGGCTCTGCAGGAGGATCTGGAGAGGCTGGACTGATGGGCTGAGGTCAACTGCATGAAGTTCAACAAGGCCAGGTGCCAGGTCCTGCACCTGGGGCACAATAACCTCAAGCAGAGCTACAGGCTGGGAGATGTGTGGTTGGAGAGCTGCCAGGCAGAGAAGGACCTGGGAGTGATGGTTGATAGTCGGCTGAATATGAGCCAGCAGTGTGCTCAGGTGGCCAAGAAGGCCAACAGCATCCTGGCCTGTATAAGAAACAGTGTGGCCAGCAGGGCTAGGGAGGTGATCGTCCCCCTGTACTCGGCTCTGGTGAGGCCGCACCTCGAGTACTGTGTTCAGTTTTGGGCCCCTTGCTACAAGAAGGACATGGAGGTGCTTGAGCGAGTCCAGAGAAGGGCTACGAAGCTGGTGAAGGGTCTGGAGAACAAGTCTTACGAGGAGCGGCTGAGGGAGCTGGGCTTGTTCAGCCTGGAGAAAAGGAG
>NW_023307681.1:0-7591 GCF_011077185.1 Oxyura jamaicensis
AAAATAATTTCAATAGACCAGAAAATTGTGTGGTCTAATTTATAACAATTTGGTGCCGTGACTCGGATGAAGGCGGATTGAGCAGGAATCCCTCTAGGGGAGGCGCCCTGCCGATTTCGGCGGCCCCAGAAACGGAAACTCCTGCTCGAGCCCTTCACCGACGAACCCAAAATTTGACACAAGCAAATAAAACCGGTAAACCCCAGGCAATCTTTGTGCACGAAGACCGAACGAAGACCCACGGGGTGGGTAAGTATAGGCCGGTGTTCCGTTCGGTTGGGGTTGGGTATCCCGGAGCATAACGCCTGAGACGTCCAGTGGGACGAGGCGAGTGCGGACCCCTCGGTAGTGCGGTTCCCACATCCCGCGAGGGACTGGGCCACGAAAAGGGGGAAGCGTTGTGTGTGTGTGTGTGTGAAGGTGCTCCGGAAGATGGGACAGAAGAAAAGTAAGCCTTCTGGTCCCATGGGTAAGGGAAACTCTAGTGTGAGTTTACCGGATAGTCCACTGGGACTAATGATTAAAATGATTAGTGATTCCCCTTCTAGGCGGGGAAAGAGTAAAGTAAAGTGAATATGCACACCTTTGGATTAACTCAGAAACTGGAGCTAATCTGTATCTCCTAAAAGAAAAAGGAGGGAAAGGGAGACGTGGCACCACCTCTCTACATAACTCCTCCTATGCCCATGGCCCTCTCCCTTCCAGAACCCGCTGATCCCCAATTTTCAGGGGAGTCAGTAAGATTGACTCCAGTGCTCAAGGGCCAGTAATTAGGAGTCAAACTAAGTAACAAAAAACTTGCCAGACATCCCATCTCAGGCAGGAAACAGATGGACAACAAGGACACAAATTAGCTCAGACTGATAAGGACATTGCAAACTTGCAAAATCACTACATTCTAGATAAAGGGTGAGAAGTATACTATGAGGAAGACATATGGCCTTCCTCCCAAAGACCACTGCCCGCCTCCTGAAGACCCCTGCCCACAATTCTTGGAAGAATCTGTGCAAATACAAAGGACTGATAAGCTAATTACCATAAGAAGCGTGAGTAGGCGAGTTCAGGTAATGAATATGTATAGGCATTAATTGAATGTTCGTTGTTCTGCTGTGAGATAGTTTGTCACTTTGGGTATGTACGTTAGGTGGAAGGATCCCCCGTGCATCCAGCGCTGTCAATAAAGAATACTTTGTCACTAAGAAGAAATTTTGACTTCGTTCTTTAAATCAATCTGGCACCCCAGATGGGACAACCTCTCTGCCCGGCTGCAGGACCCGCTGGGAATAGGACTCCCTAGGGTACCCCCGGGATTTCCCAGAGGGACTCCTTGACTCAACGGATCACTGCGGAGGCAGACAAGGACCCCATCGCTGTAAGTGACGATATTCTTTATTTTGGTTTGTTTGTTTGGTAGACCGGTCATTTGGTGCTGCCTGTAAGTCAGAAGGTAACCTTCTTCAGGGTAGTGTTGGTGTATACTTTTGTGGCTAGCATCTTAAGTATACGTTGGATCTGTTTTGATGGCATTTAATTGCCATTGGGAACCTTGGCAAAAGGTTTGCCTTTAAGGTTTATTTGGTACTGTGTTACTTATTTCGGTTTTCTGACCTATTGAATGCGGAATTTGACTCTGATTGTTGTTAGTGCGATTCTAGCTATATTTTTGGTAATAATAATAGTTTCTTGGTGTTGCTGTAAAAAGATACCAACATGCTGCATTTTGTAAGTGTTAAAGGGGTATCTTGAAAGTGTGAATTGAAAAAAATGGGAGGAAAACAAAATGGTGGAATTATAAAGAAAAGTCCTTTAGGATGTGTTTTAAGTCATTGGAAGGATATTGGAGGGTCCGCTGGTGGAAGCATGAACAGAAAAAACATTGATAAAATATTGTAAACAATGGTGGCCGCTTTGTGGAGAAAATTGGCCTTTTAATGGAACTTTAAACTATAATACTTTGTTAAAGTTAATGTTTTTGAGGAGAGAAGGGAAATGGGATGAAATGTTGTATACTGCTATGTTGTTTCAGCATCTTGGAGGGAAAAGGTATGGAATTAAGTTGGCCTCTGACTGAGCTTTTCGTGCTGGCATTAGAAAAGTACAGGCTGGAGAAAGATAAAGGAAGTGTTAAAAGGGTTGTGGAAGGTGTTAAAGGTGTGGCATGTAGTATTTGATAAAGCTGTTTGAAGTTGAATGAGCAGGAAAAGAGGATGTAGGGATGTTAATAGTTCTGCCTCAACCCGAGGCTGAGATCTCAAAATCATGGGTGTGAGCCCTCTGGGGCAGAGGGACCATGATGGGTCCAAAAGAGTTGTCATGG
This sequence comes from Oxyura jamaicensis, assembly GCF_011077185.1. Taxonomy (NCBI): domain Eukaryota; kingdom Metazoa; phylum Chordata; class Aves; order Anseriformes; family Anatidae; genus Oxyura; species Oxyura jamaicensis. The sequence continues at coordinate 2,318 of NW_023307681.1, forward strand.
AAACAGAAAAGCAGTTAACTCTTAAAACAACCTGAGTTCACATGTGAGCTCAGATTGCCAATGGGATCGCTCAGGGAACTTTCAACGATTGCATTCCCCTGACCGACCCCCCCCAACTGAGACCCTAATCACCCCGGAAATTATGAACAGCTATACAGAAATCTGGTTAAAATGGGAATTGAGAATTTGTTCCAACAAGATCCAAAAGAAACCCCTATGGAATTTTTGAACCAACTTTTGAAATGCAATGAAGAAAAATAAATAAATAAATAAATTTTGGATGTGGCTTCAGAAAACAGAGGTAATTGGCTAGCCTCTTTCTAGGGCAATTAGCCCCCTGATATCAGAAAGAAATTGTCTTAGGCTGCAGGATAAACTTACAACAGCCAGGAATAAGGGAGACCTGGGGCATCTACCCTAGCAGGTCCACTGGTTGAAATAAAGCTAGGGAACGAAGAGAGAGGCTTGAATTTTTGTTGGTTAAGGGAGCTTCTTTCTCTGTGTTAATTACTCTGTAAATGTAATAGGAGTAACTGGCCAACAGGAAAAGGCATTTTTTTTTGCAATGCTTGAAATTTAATTTGGGAAAAATGATTGGAATTACAAAATTAGAAAAATAGTCAAGTTTGGTTCATGGTACTAGATTTAAAGGATGCCTTTTTCTGCCTGCCCGTGGCAAATGAAAAACAGAAACTCTTTGCCTTTGAATGGGAAAATCCTAATAGAGGACGAGAAACTCAGATTACTTGGACAGTGTTACCACAGGGGTTCAAAAATAACCCCACCATATTTAGGGAACATCTAGCCTGTGATCTTGAAGTTTTGACAGACCCCTTCGGGAAAAGGGGACACTGTTGCAATATACAAATGATAGCTACTGAAGAAGAGGAGGAATGTGTATCATGGACTATTAGTTTACTAATATATATATATATATATTTTCAGCACTAATACTATGAACCTAGCCTCTTTCCTCAGTAACTGTTCCCAGATCGCCAGATCTTGCATCAAGACCATGAACACGGTATACTCCAGCTGACCAGACTTCTAGGAAACACCCCTAGAAGATGTGGAGGATTGGTACATAGATGGCAGCAGCTTCGTCCGCCAGGGATTTTTGCTTCACAGGATATGCGGTAACAAACATCAGCCCAAAAGGTGGAAATCATCACCTTGATAAGAGCTCTTGAGCTGGCAAACATTTGGACAGATTTGAAATACACCTTTGGTGTGGTGCATGTACACACCTTTGGGAAAATATGGGAAGAGAGAGGATTTATAAATTCACGAGGAAAAGGACTATTTCATCAGGAGTTGATTCTCCAAGTTTTACAAGCCATCAGGGAGCCTAAGGAGATTGCGGTGGTGCATGTAAAAGGACACAAGCGAGGGCTGAATCCCCAAATCAGAGGTAATAACTTAGCTGACCAGGAAGCAAAAAGAGCAGCTCTCATGGGTGTATATGAACTGACTAAGAGAGCAGACTGCCCGAATTGTGGCAAGGGGAAGGATTTAAAGAAATTTCCATGCTATGATTGCTGGAAAGACTGGGGAGTAGAAGGGATTGAATGTAATTGTTTGGAGGAGGAGAGTCCGCCTTACAGGAAGTGTTACAAGCATGGCCCAGCTAAGTCTTTATGTTCTGGTGGGCACGCCCCCCTCCCCTTGTTTTGTTTTACTACTGTAGAAAAGGAAAAGATGACACAAATGGGGATTCGAGAAAGTGAAAAAGGAAAATGGGTACTACCTGACGGACAAGAAGTGTTACCAAAATCAGTAGCTATGAGGGTGTTACGGAGATTTCATGAACAAATGCATTGGGGTGCTCAGGCGTTAGTAGATCAATTCGCCAATAATTATATGTGTATAGGGATATATAACATAGCAAAGGGAATTGTTAATGGGTGTATGATTTGTCGGAGGGTAAATGCTAAAAATATGAGAAAAAGGGTTCTGGGAGGACGAGAATTAGCCCACCGACCCTTTGCAAGAATTCAATTGGATTTTACCGAACTTCCCAAAACAGGAAGATACAAATATTTGCTGGTAATCATAGACCATCTTACAAATTTTGTTGAAGCATTTCCCACGACAAGGGCTACAGCACAAACCGTAGTGAAAATATTGTTAGAAAACATAATTCCCCGATATGGGATTGTAGAAGCAATAGATTCTGATAGGGGATCACACTTTGTGTCAAAAGTGTCCCGTGACACAATGAAAGCTTTAGGAATCAAATGGGAATATCATACTCCCTGGCATCCTCAGAGCTCGGGGAAAGTAGAACAGATGAACGGGGAAATTAAAAAGCAACTTACTAAATTAATGTTAGAAATGAAAACCTCTTGGATAAAGTGCTTGCCGCTAGCTTTGTTAAGTATACGCGTGAAGCCCAGGACTGATCTGGGAATCTCCCCTTTTGAAATGCTGTATGGTATGCCTTACGATCTTGAGATACCCCTTGATCATCCCCACCTACAAGATGATCAATTAAAACCTTACCTCACACAATTGATAAATAGACGCAGGGAATTACAGAAAAAGGGTTTAATTGTGCAACGTCCTCCTTTGGATATGGCAATCCACAAGATACAGCCTGGAGATAAGGTCCTGATAAAAACTTGGAAAGAAGTTACATTAACACCACAATGGGAAGGCCCCTATGTTGTTTTGCTTACTACAGAAACAGCTGTCCGGACTGTGGAGAAAGGATGGACACATGCCAGCCGTGTTAAAGGACCCATCTGTGACGAGAAGTGGGAGATCGCTCCAGGAAACAAAGACCTGAAGCTCACATTGCGACGAACTCGATAGGTACCGTGGGTTAAGGTAGAGGCTCTCCCCTGAAGAACACTACTGCTGCCGAGAAGAACTAAAACCTCGTAGTTGGCTGCAACCCAACTGACGAGTGAGGCAGAGGAGTGAATAAGTGGGGAAAGAAATGGGCCTCAGCCATTCCTATCGGTATTTAGGGGTTCTCGCAGTGATTTCATCCTGCATAGCGACTCAACACCACCCCCACCAACCCTTTAAATGGACTTTAAGTCGATTCGAGGATCAACAGGTTATTGCTACCCAGATAACATCGGGGGGGCCAAGCTTTACTTCTACACTATGTAAGCTGATCCCGAGGCCCCAATGCTGGGAATATATGGGATTTTATATGTGCCCGAGTTCGAATCCTGGAAAGGGGTACTGCAACTCCCCTAATCAATATTACTGCAGCTACTGGGGTTGTGAGACTATAGCCCCTAGCTGGATACCGGGATACGGTAGAGATAAATACTTAAGGGTCCAATGGGGTCCATATGGGTGCATTCCACCGCAAGGGTGGGGAGGACGTGGAAACTGCAAATATCTTTTTTTAAATGTTACCCAACCCACAGATAGAGGGTGGAACATGGGAAGAGTGTGGGGAATAAGGTATACGGAACCTGGAACTGACAAGGGAGGACTCATACTAATAAAGAAGGAAATACCCGAGACTTCCAAGGTAGTCGGGCCTAATAAAGAGTTATTAGGGGAAGTTTTGATTGCCCAGACTGTAAAGATACCTGGGACTGCCCGACCTACTACAGTGTTTTTCAATAAGTCGACAGAGTTATCCTTTCCCACACTGCTTCCAAGCATTGTGAAAAAGAAAGAGGTTGTACCTGGGAGTAGTATGTGGAAAGTTATAAATGCTAGTTTCCAGGTACTAAATCAAACTAATCCTGAGATAACTGAAGGGTGCTGGCTATGTGTAAGTGTTAAGCCCCCATATTATGAAGCTATAGGGGATATGGGGAGGTCTGAATATTCAAATGAGTTAAATCCTTCCAAATGCAGTTGGGGTCAGGAAATCGGGATAACTTTGACTCAAGTTACAGGAAAAGGTAGATGTGTCGGCACAGTTCCAAGAGATAAAAATGATCTGTGCCATGTCACTGAAAAAATGGACCGAACCCACAAATGGTTAATTCCTGCAAATAACACTAGGTGGGTATGTTCATCGTTAGGAGTCACTCCTTGCATATCTTTAAAATTGTTTAGCACATCTCATGATTTTTGTGTACAGGTGGTCATTATACCAAGGATTCAATACCACACTGAAGAGTATATGTATACCCATCACACAGTGGCTGAATACCATCTGGTAAAGAGGGAGCCTATTACGGCCGTCACCTTAGCCACTTTAATGGCTCTCGGGGCTGCAGGTGCAGGAACTGGAATTGCTTCCTTGGTAAAACAAAGCCAGGAATTTACTTCTCTACGCATTGCCGTAGATGAGGATCTGGCCCGTATAGAGCAATCAATAACAGCTCTGGAAAAATCGGTTAGGTCATTATCTGAAGTGGTACTCCAAAACCGTAGAGGGTTGGATTTGATTTTCTTACAACAAGGAGGACTGTGTGCAGCCCTGCGTGAAGAATGTTGTGTATATGCAGATCATACTGGGGTGGTGAGAGATACAATGACTAAATTGCGGGAAGGATTAGAAAAACGCAAAAGGGAAAATGAGGCTCGTCAGAATTGGTATGAATCCTGGTTTAATTACTCACCTTAGCTTACTACCCTGCTATCAACCATAGCGGGGCCCTTGTTGTTACTTATATTAGCACTGACTTTTGGACCATGTATATTCAATCGAGTAATTGCAATTGTAAAAAGCCGATTAGAGGCAGCTCATCTTATGCTCGTGCGTGCTAAGTATGAATCTCTTGAGCAGGAGGACAACGCAGAAACTTTGATGCTCAGCAAGCAAATATTGCAAAAATTCAATGAACAAAATATGTTAGAAAAAGAAAAAGGAGGGATTGTAATAAATTAGTGGGGGTTTGTTCATTGTCTTTGAGGAATTTGGAGGATCTGCTGAGGAGATAAGGGTGCACAATTTAATGGCCTTGATAAGGGGGAGGATTAAGCAAACAGATAGCAGGAGGGGGTGTTGGGTAAACATCCTTGAGTGAAAACAGACTCTGTGAAGTTCCTTACCACAAGACATCCTTTTTGCCACTTCACTTCCCCCACCTGAACACGAGCACAACGCGTGATCACCGGCAGAGGAACAACGACCCCCCTCTCAACAATAGACTGCGCAGCCTCAGCCAGTTCAACAAGTCCTGACAAGCCGGAATTCGACTGCTATAAAACAGCAACCCTGGAAAGGGAAGTTGCGTGCTGTTGCGGAGCGGAGACTCCCCAGCCGCCCAGCGCTGTTTTGCTTGTGTCTGCTTACTTGATTAATAAAATAATTTCAATAGACCAGAAAATTGTGTGGTCTAATTTATAACA
>NW_023307682.1:0-3462 GCF_011077185.1 Oxyura jamaicensis
ATAGAGAGGTTTAGCTATGAGCCCATAGTCCATTACCCATAGCCTGCACCAACCAGTCATACCCAAGAAGGCCCTCAGTTCATGTAAGTTTTGAGGTTCCGGAATATCGCAGATAGCCCGTATACGATTGACTCCTAATCTTCTTTGTCCTTGTGAAATTTCGCATCCTAAATAAATTACTGTTAAGCATGCAATCTGTACCTTTTCTTTTGAGACCTTATATCCATTCATTCCTAATTGATTTAAGATTTCAATAGTTACCTGGATGCACTGTGATTCCTCCTCGGTAGCTATTAATATATCATCCACATATTGTAGTAACAAATATTGGTCCCTTGGTACCTGGATACATCCTTGCTTAGTCCAGTCTTCTATTTCCTTAGCCAATTGACTACCGAAGAGAGTTGGTCTATTCTTGAATCCTTGCGGGAGCCTTGTCCAAGTTAACTGCATCTTCCGTCCGTTGTGCGGATTTTCCCACTCGAAGGCAAAAAGTTTCCTGCTATCCTTGTCAATGGGTATGCAGAAGAAAGCATCTTTTAAATCTATTACTGTAAACCATTTATATTTCTCCTTCACAGATGTTAACAATGTGTAAGGATTAGCCACCACTGGATGGATGTCTTTTGTTATTTCATTTATTGCCCTAAGGTCCTGTACTAGCCTATATTCCCCATTGGGTTTCTTTACTGGGAAGATTGGGGTGTTATATTCTGATTTGCACTCCTCCAAAATATGGTAATTAAGAAATTTGTCTATTATATTCACTATTCCCAACCTTGTTTCCAGTTTTAATGGGTACTGCCTGATCCGAACTGGCCTAACCCCTTCCTTCAACTCTATCTTTACAGGTTGTGCTCCCTTTGATTTTCCAGGTACGTCTGTCTCCCAAACTGTAGGTATGACTGCATCCTCTACCTCTTCTGGTATCTGTGGGACGGCCTTCTCTGTAATCATCAAAATCTGTCCTACTTTTGATTCCGGAACTTTCATAATTAACTCCCCATTCTCGAAGACCAGGGTGGCATTCAATTTCGTTAACAGGTCCCGTCCCAAAAGAGGGACTGGGCACTCTGGCATATACAAGAATTCATGGGTTATCTCTTTACCCCCAAACCGTAAATCGAGGGGTCGAAGGAATGGCCGTACCTCTTCCTTCCCGGTGGCACCTACAATTGTAGTCTTTTTATTCCCCACCTTCCCATCTAATTCATTAAGTACTGAATATGTAGCTCCTGTGTCAATAAGAAACTTTACCTCCTTATTTCCTATTTGGATTTTCACAAAAGGTTCCTTGTCCTCTTTTAACCTATTATCTAGTCAGCTACTGTATTCTCCCAGCACCATGGCTTTTGCTATTTCTTGATTCTGAAAGAGGTTCTTGGTGCTGGAAAACTGTTGCTCCCTAAAGGGGCACTCATTTTTCCAGTGACCTTCCCTCCTGCAGAATGCACACTGATTCAAACCTAGTCTGTCTACCCTGTTCCTACTGGGACCTGCATATCCTTTCCCTATCCCCACTCCTCGGCTATTAGGATTTCCTCTTCCCTTACCCCTTAGTCCCAAACCTCCTCGCCCCTGAATTACAGCCAGCAAACCCTGTTGCTGTCTCTTGCTTGTTTCCTTCTCCCTATTATTATATACCTTCCAAGCTACCTCTAATAACTTATCCATGTTCCTCAAGTCCACACCTTCCAGTTTCTGTAGCTTTTTCCGAATATCTTCCTGTGACTGCCCTAAGAAAATAAGGGCTAGCTGAGCTTTAGCCTGGTCGGTTTCTATGTCCAAATCAGTGTATTTTTTAGCAGTTTCCTTCAATCTCTCCAGAAATGCGGAAGGTGATTCCGCCTTTTCTTGCCTCACATTATATAATTTCGACCAGTTTATGGTCCGAGGCATAGCATTTTGTACACCAATTTGTACCCAATCCTGATACCTCTTCAGCCTTCTCATTCCCTCCCCAGTATTATAATCCCACTGCGGATCCTCAGTGGGGAAGTTCTGATCAACATTCCCGGGTACCAATCCATTCCGAATATCCTCACGAGCTCTGTCCCTAGCAGCTCGTAATACCATATCCTTCTCTGTTGAATCCATTAAGGTGTCTAGTATTACTTGAATGTCATCCCAATCCGGATTCTGGGTTTTAATTATCATTTTCACCACTCTAGCTACTTTATCAGGATTTTCTCTGTAGGTGCCTGCCGCCTGTTTCCAAATTATTAAGTCTCCAGGAGTAAAGGGCACCTTCACATATATTGGTCCCTCCGTTCCTACTCCCTGCCTGAGGGGAGCAATTATATTCCCTTTTTGTTTACTTGTATCGCATCCTGTCCTTTGCTGCTGCCGAGTCCTATATGATATTGGGGATGTTAAAGTTGGTATTTCTTCCTTTCCATCACTATCACTATCTTCATCCCCCCTTGCCTTATCCTGACTTAGTTCTGGGGCGGACGGTGCAATATCCAGATCTATATTTCCACTGTCTGTCCTACAGCAATTATTTTTCATAGCTTGGTGTTTCATACAATGCCTGTCCCTGGTACAGGCTTGACATTGTTCATTAGCAAATATTTCTAGTACCATTATTCCACAAGCACGCTGCCACTCGGATTTTCTACGCAAATAGAAAAATAACTCTACATATGGGAGTTCATCCAGTTTTCCTTCCCGTTTACAAAACAACATCAACTGTAAAATGGTATTATATTGTAACGTTCCATTTTCAGGCCATTTTTCCTGATCTTCCAATTCGTACTGTGGCCACCAAGTATTACAATAATCAATTAATTTCCCTTTACGCATTTCTTGCCCAAAACTTCCCTCTCTCCAATGGGCTAATAAACATCCCAATGGTGACGATTGTGGGATAGACGCACCCTTTCCTAAAATCCCTTTTAACCTGTCCATTACCAATATAACTTTACAAAGCAACCACAAGCTAGGTGCCGCCTCTGCAGCACTTACCACACAAGGGTTAAAACCTAGAGAGCTGTTTCAGCAGCTACGGTGCTGCTTCTGCAGCACTTACCACACAAGAGTTAAAACCTAGAGAGCTGTTGCCGCAGCAACGCTTACCAGACCAGACGCTGATCCTGCAGCGTATACCAGACCACCAATGCCGAACCTGCAGAGCTTTCGCTACTGTCTAACGGACGGCGCCTAGGCTTACCCCGGGAGCTCCCTGCCCAACCGAGCGTGGCTTTCGCCGCGTCTGACCGGCAGGCTTTCCAGACCAGATCGGTACCGAAAACCAGAAAGCACCTTTGCTTACCTATCCAGTGGTACGTTGTGAGCAGCGGAGGTCGGTCGCGGGTCGATGGCTCCCCGAGAAACTCCTCAGTGCCGGCTGGAGCGTAATCGAGACACGATCCGCCTCAGCAGTGCCCACGCCGTCCCATCTGGGTCGCCAAAATGTTAGCGTAGCAGACACATAACCACAGCGTGATTATATGAAGGTGC
>NW_023307683.1:0-1084 GCF_011077185.1 Oxyura jamaicensis
CCCTGTGGGGTCTCCACCACCTCCCTTTGGGGTCTCCACCACCTCCCTGCGGGGTCTCCACCACTCCCCGTGGGGTCTCCACCACCCCCCTGCGGGGTCTCCACCACCTCCCCGTGGGGTCTCCACCACCTCCCCGTGGGGTCTCCACCACCCCCTGTGGGGTCTCCACCACCCCCCCGTGGGGTCTCCACCACCTCCGTGTGGGGTCTCCACCACCTCCGTGTGGGGTCTCCACCACCCCCCCGTGGGGTCTCCACCACCCCCTGTGGGGTCTCCACCACCTCCGTGTGGGGTCTGCAGCTCACCCCTAGACCACCTACAGGGGTACCCCTATGGGGGGGGGGGGGGGGGGGGGATTATGGGGGGGGGGTCCGGAGGGGCCCCCCCATAGGTGCCAGACGGGCGCGTGTGGGGCGCAGGTGCGCCACGGGGGAGGCGTGGCAGGAGATCATGCTGGCCAGCCTGCCTGGCAAGCGCTGCGACCCCGAGTCGGACGCGGGGCCCGGCGAGGAGTTCACCTGCGGCAGCAACTTCGCCATCGTCTACTTCATCAGCTTCTTCATGCTCTGCGCCTTCCTGGTGAGCCCCACGGCGCTGCCCCACGGCGCTGCCCCACGGCGCGGCGCTGCCCCACAGCGCTGCCCCACGGCGCGGCGCTGCCCCACGGCGCTGCCCCACGGCGCTGCCCCACGGCGCTGCCCCACGGCGCGGCGCTGCCCCACGGCGCTGCCCCATGGCGCTGCCCCACGGCACAGCGCTGCCCCACGGCGCTGCACTGCCCCACGGCGCTGCCCCATGGCACGGCGCTGCCCCACGGCGCTGCCCCATGGCGCTGCCCCACGGCACGGCGCTGCCCCACGGTGCTGCCCCACGGCACGGCGCTGCCCCACGGCGTGGCGCTGCCCCATAGCTCTGCCCCATGGCGTGGCGCTGCCCTACGGCGCGGTGCTGCCCCATGGTGCTGCCCCACGGCGCGGCACTGCCCCACGGCGCTGCCCCACGGCGTGGCGCTGCCCCACGGCGCTGCCCCAAGGCGCGGCGCTGCCCCACGGCACGGCGCTGCCCCACGGCGCTGCCCCACGGC
>NW_023307684.1:0-10290 GCF_011077185.1 Oxyura jamaicensis
GGGGGGGGAGGGGATGAGAGTGTAAGGGAGGAGAGGGGAGGGGAAGGGAGGAGAAGGGAGTTTAGGGCTAGGTAGTGTAGGGGAGTGTAGCAGAGGGGAGTGTAGGGGATTGTAGTGCAGGGGAGGGGAGGGGAGTGTAGGCGAGGGGAGGGGAATGTAAGGGAGGGGAGGGGAAGGGAGGGGAGTGAAAGGGTATGGGGAAATGTAGAGGAGGGGAGGGGACTGTAAGGGTATGGGGGAGTGTAGGGGAGGGGAGTGTAGGGAAGTGTAGGAATGGAAAGGAGAGGAGAGGGTTAAGGGAGGGAGAGAGAAGAAAAGGAAAGAAAAGAGAAGGAAAGAGAAGAGAAGGAAAGAGAAGAGAAAAGAGTAGAAAAGGACAGAGAAAAGAGGAAAGAGGAAAGAGAAAAAAGAAGAAAAAAGAAAATAAAAGAAAAAATGAATACAAGAAAAAGAAGGAAAAAGAACCTCTTCTACAATATGCATATTCGTATGAATTATCTACTCTTGTTTCTTCTCTCCCTAATCTTTATTTAATACCTGTCTGTAGCCAGATTATTTCTGTACTTCTGAAGCACTTAAGCTGAAAATCGGCAGACTGTGCCTGCTACTTTCCTTCAGAATCATAGAGTGGATGAGATTGGAAGAAGCCTCTGAAGATCATCTAGTCCAATTCCCCTGCTGAGGAGGATCACATAGAGCACATTGCACAGGATGACATCCCAGTGGGTTTTGAATAACTTCTGAGAAGGAGACTCCACAGCCTCTCTGGCAACCTGTCCCAGTGGTCTGTCACCCTCACAGTGAAGAAAAGCCCCCTCATATTGAGCCAGAACCTCCTGTGCTTCAATTTGTTCCTATTACCTCTCATCCTTTCAGTGGGCACAACTGAAAAGAGATCAGCTCCATTGTCTCAACACCCCTCCCTCAGATATTTACATATTCAGGGTTATCAGCTCATTTGGGATGCAGGATGTTTCAGGACTTCAGCTAGTGGCACCACAAATTTACATGGCCCTTCAACATTGAAACTCAGCATGGACAAATCACATATGAAAATCTCAATCAGGCCAGGAGATTCTGTACCTCTGTGTGGCTGTCTGGGCATCCTGCATAATCTGTACGTACTTCATTTTGAATAATAATATAAGCATCTGTGAATTCACTTTCAAGTAAATTCAGCTGCTCAGAATCACTGGGATATTTGCAGTAGGCTGTTTTAAAACCCAAACAAAGCTCACCGAATGTACATTAATAACACTGGAAAATGTGGATATGAATGTTCCTGAGAAATTAAGTGATGTTTTGGAGATTCAGTGTCTGTTAGGCAAGTAAATTTGTTTTTGTAGAAGGTTCCTTATAAGTGTGGGAATTTCTAAGATGACCTTCTGTGAGAGCATAACTCAGTTTATGTAATGCCTTTCTACTGCCTTTATTACATAATCATTGTCTTTTAAAGGTAAAAAAATAAAAAGGGTGGTGGGGGGGAGGGAGGCGAATTCAATATGAGTCTACAAATCCATTTAACTTTCCAGGCACAAAAACATAATACAAAAGCACGGATTGTTAAATTGTGTTCCCGTGTTTCTGAACACTTGTCTTTGGCCCTAGCTGTTAATACAGTTTGCAGAATGAACACACTACAACACTATTAGTAGGAATTCACCCATATGTAGACAAAAAGGAAGATATTTCTTTTGGAAGTGTGTTTTTAATATATTGGAAAGAAAATTTGGTTTTGCTTTCATCCTGGAAGCATCTTTCACTGCAGCAAGATTTCTTTACTGGACTGTGACATTTTTCAGGCCTGTCTTAACTGTTGCTTTCTATCATTAAAGACAGAGTCAGCAGAAGGGTAGTGTAGACAATACCCTTTTGACTTGTCATTACTTTGGTTCCCCTGAAACCTATTTAGTTTATAACAGTTTATTCTCTGTTCACCACTCCCACAGTGGTGACCTCTGCTTAGGAATATAATTCTGTAGGAATGCAGATAGAATAACTTTATTGATTTTACATTTGGCAGAGTCTGCGATTGGTAAAAGTTTTTTTTTCTATAACAGGGTTATAGAAAACAAGGGTTTCTATAACCCTTGTGTGTTGCAGGAATTCAGAACATTGTGTGCATTCTCCGGCTTTCTACCCTTTGTCTCAGTCAAATCCCAGCTTCTGGATCATTGTTCCAACAAAGATAAGTAAAGAAAACATTTGAATTGAAGCTGAGGGCATTTGGGCACCAGCTTTTTGGTGGTAATTAAACATGACAGAACATGGCTCTTTCTGTCCCTTCCTCATCCGCCACCTACTTTGCAAGACTATACGGGGGAGCAGATTTTATTCTTAGTCCAGAAATGCTCCTCTGGTGTTCATAGCAGTTTGGGTAGGAACAGAAGCCAGTCTTTTCCCACATATATGTTTTCAGGAGAGAGAAGCATGTTTTCTCATGTGATAGGTGTTCTGATACGTATAACATGTGTGAGACCTTTTGTCCACAAATAAAAAATATTGTACATGGATTCACTTATATTTGGAGAGCCTGGGGTGACTCTGGGAAAAGGTGCCAATTTGTAACTGTCAAGGTGGAAGAACAGAATATCAGATAAGCGCTACCTCTGCATCAACGCCATATATATAAATGTTTACTATTAAATGACCACAGAAATTTCCCTGATAGAAAGTCATTCTAGTTCCACACAAACTGAGCTTTTAAACATTTTCACTTGTTTTAGAAACATTCAATAGCTGTAGCTTTTGTGTGTATGTGTATTCAACTCATAGCTGACAACACAATAATTAAAAAAAAAAAAAAAAAAAAAAAAAAGGAAATTCCTTATGCTGTAAGTCTACCATTGTTGGACCATTGCTGGGACTTTATTGTGTACTTGTGTGTACTATATTTAAAAATATTTTCTTCAAAACCCAACATGATTTATGGGGGAGGTGGGAAGTGTTAACTTAAACAGACTTAATTTTCATATACTTATGTTGATACCTGATGCAATCAAACCTATGTGGTGGTTCACTATCTCCATGGGTATTCAATAACACAGACAAGCAGACTTAAAGAAGCTTCTTATGACTATATGGGAGATATATAAAAGGAAAACCTTCAAATTATATGTTTTGTTTGCTAAAGGTCTCTTACGTAAACTTTGAAAGCAGAACTGCCTCTCTTCTACAAGTTTGTCTATCCTAAACTTTAGATTTTATTACATTTGGATATATGAAAACAGAAATAATGTATTTTGTTGTTGTTTGCTGTTGTTGCTGTTTTACCCGCTACTTCTGTTGATTTTTTTTTTTTTTTCTCACATGTCCTCCAATTGCTCCACCTTCTTACCTCACCCTAATAATCCTGAAAATATGTTTTTGAGTATTATATTGAATGGCAAGGGCTGCTTGGTGCTTTCTTGTGAAATAAATACTCATCAGCATCCAGATGCCTTAGCCATAGGCAAAAGCCTCATAATAGAATTAAGCAGATGCCCATAAGTAGAGAAAAACTAAATGTGACAAAGAAGAGAGAATATAATGCTAGTATGCAATAATAGCAAAAATTTAATCAGTACTGGTATTTCTCATAAAATATATTGGGAGGTGGGGGTGGGAGAAAGAGAAAAAGTGAAAATAGATAGATTTAAAAGGTGTTGCTTTCCAAGATATTTTCTCTAGATTTTTCAATTATTTTTCTTTCTATTATTTTTTCCTGAAGTCCGCAACCATGTCCCAACTTACGAATAAAGCTTTAAACCAATTCCTAATTTCTTGTTTTTTGGAAAAAGACAAATAGAAACATTTTAGGCAAAAAATAAAATTCCAACTTGTAGTTTCAATTTTTAATCACCAGAAAAATTAACCAATTTATATATCTATTTATTTATCTATTTGAATTATGGTGATTTAGTTTGAGCAGTTATTTTAATTAAATACTGCTTTGAGCAATAGAAACTCTAATTAGCCATCACCAATATTATTTTTAGTTTGAAATATGGGGTATCATTTAAAACAATTTAGTTCTTATAATTCAGTCTGAACTGTAACTATGGTGCTGCAAAACTTCTCTGGGAGTAAAGCGTTATTTTTATTTGCATGTTCATGTTCAGAAGAAAATAATTTAGTTGTGTAAAAAATGTGTAGTGTGTGCAAATGAAGAGGAGAAGGAAAAAAATAAAGACTCTGTTGTAAGGTTTCTCTGACCAAATGAACTTAAAAAAAAAAAAAAAAATCATGCCTTTCAGATCATAAACAGTCAAATATTTTTGAAATTATTCATTGACTCTTTTTTAGCACTTTTTGCATGTACATATATAATTGAAATTTGCCAAGAAAATGATATTTAATTCCCCCATCTCTGACATTATTGTATAATTTACCCTCAAAATTAATTTATTTCATGACTGCATTTATGAAGGTTATTTAGGTATAGGAAAATGTGATGCTTAGGGAGCTAATTTAGTAATTTGATCAGATGAGATGGCCAGCATGTTTCTCACGTATTGCAAATAGCAGGTCATTATGTGTTATCATTGGGAAGATCATTAACACTAAAACCATCTGGACAATATTTAGCTGCATTAAAGTGGCAGACAAGGTCATGGGACATTCAAAGAGAGAGAAAAATCTCTGTAAGCCTCAGTTTTAAGATTCAGGACAGATGTCATCTGAATTGATCCATATTGTACAATTTTGACTGACTAGAAAATTCAGTGGAAGACAATAAATTATGAAGAAAGATGCTTTAATGTGAAAGTCAATATTCTTTTTAATCAAGAATGGAATAGCTTATCTCCTACTTATATACTAAGAATAGTGATGGCATTCAAAAAGAACAGAAAGACCCCTAAACAAGTTCCATGCTAGAGGCCAGAGGCAGGTGCATCTGTACCATATATCTCTCCTGTAAGATGAGACCAGGATGAACCAAACTGTTAGCTGCAACTGCCTATGGGGGTCTGAGCAAAGGCAGGACAGGCAGTTTTACAGTACAGCTGAGGGGCTAAGTATTGGTTGCTTTCTAGTAGCCTTATTAAAATCTCTTTATGGTATTGATCTTATTCTGGATGTGTGCATAAGGCATGGGACAGCTGTTAATGACATCTCAGAGAAAGGCCAGAAGCTTCATGGAGCTGCTAACAGAGAAGATTTGAGGACTTTAATACAGGCAAACATCCCTGAATTATGGATTTGCTGCAGTGCAAAGACTGACTTCAGATGTGGGCTGGAGCATAGAACTACAAATAGTCTGAACAATTAATGCTTGAGCATTTGGCAGACCAGCAACAGCTGGTATTAGGAAGGGTTGGGGCTATAATAACTCAAGATTATATTCCAGATGTACAGCGTAAAGCAACTGCAATCAAAGTGAACATTAGTGTTATTCTCACAAGAATGGAAAGAGGGAGGGGAAGAAGATCAATATTACAGGGTCAACAAGGAAACTGAAGAGATTCTTCCCTTAGAGGAGGAGATCTAGAGTGTTGGTATAAGTTTGATTAAGAACAGCAAGAATCAATAAATTAAGGTAGATCTTAGCAAGAAGAAAGAACCAATATAAATAAAGATTTATCAGACTTTTACTGTTTTGTTGTTGTTGTTGTTGTTGTTGTTGTTGTTTTTTCCAAAACCAAACAACAATCATACAAAAACAAACAAAACAACAACAACAACAACAAAAATATGAACTGTGCTCTAAAATTTGGATTTTCGTGGCTTTTTTTTTTTTTTTTTTTCCTTTACTTTGGCTCAAGTGGAATAACTGAATACAGAAATAACTGAAACACATTGAAATGACCTTATCCATTTCTGATTCCATTCCTGAATGGGATAACTGTTTATGTATAGAACAAGATTAAATGTTTCTTAGGTTCTCTGCTTGTACTCTTTCCTTTTAATCAAATCCTCACAGGAAAACCTGTTGTCACTACTATCATATAATATAAAAGGATGAACTGTCAGGTACTCTGATCAAAAATATCTTCAGAGAATAACTGAAGTCTCTTATGCTTATGGACTACAAGACAACCAGATCATTTATTTATTATTCTGAATATCTTTTAAATAAAAGGATATAAAGATAGCCATTGCTTTTTTGTTGTTTTAATTTGCTTTGATTTCACTAAATGCATATGTGTGCATGTATAAACACTGTGACAAGGAAAAGTAAGTTTTATTTACTCTAATAATTAAGATAATTTACATGAAAAAAACTGAATTAAATCTTGAATCAGGAACATTAAATCAAGAAGAAAAACTTCAAACAACATTTTAATAAAACTGTTAATGGACCATTACTAGGACTTGCATTTGAGAGAACTTTTTAGATGACTTGGAAATATGCTATTGATTTGATGTACTTGGTTTATAAAGAAAGAAGAACACATGATAAAGACATGTAGAACACTGATGCTCACAAAATTATTTGAATTTTACATACTTGTGGAAGATATTACTTCTTCAGAGAACAAGCATTGAAGTTAGCCAGGCAGTAAGAGGCTATTGTATTGTAAGTAAATTAATGGATGAATGTAGTGGTGTTCTTTAAAAAGCTACACTTGCAGAAAGCGAAATCTTATATAAGATTTGTGGGTTTAATGTGTGACAGTAGATTTTTGTGTACAAGTGGTAGAGTTTAGATTATGCATTCTACCTTAATTGTACTGATTGTTGATTTCCAGTGCCTCATTTTTCATCTTTAATATATAGGAATGAACAGAATCACGGAATCATCTAGGTTGGAGGAGACCTCCAATATCACCAAGTCCAACCTCTGACCTGACACTAACAAGTCCTCCACTAAACCATATCATTAAGCTCTACATCTAAACATCTTTGAAAGACCTCCAGGATGGTGACTCAACCACTTCCCTGGGCAGCCTGTTCCAATGCCTAACAACCCTTTCAGTAAAGAAGTTCTTCCTAATACCCAACATAAACCTCCCCTGGTGCAACTTTAGCCCATTCCCCCTCTTTCTTTCCTCTAGCAGAGGATATCAAGAAAGACGTATATGGTAGTGCTCCATATTGCTTCTACTGGAGGGCATCTAGATGGTGAACTTTTGTGTGCTTGTGCAACTGCAATTTAATTGTTTCTGTAAAATCAATTTAATTTTCAGTCTGTGTTATTTTATGGCTTGCTAATAAGCTCAACAAAGACTGTTCAAACACCATATTAACTAAAGTGTAAAGCAAAATTATTTCTAGTCAGCACAGGTCTCTAGTTTTTCTATCCTCTCACATCTATGCTGTGGTAGCCATGTGACTTTGTTCTGAAGAAGAAGGTTGTCTGTGTGGAAAAGCATAAAGACTGTATCATCTGAAAAGAGTTCCTTCATTAGTAGATACCAATGCGATGATTATTTTTCAAAATTAGTATTTATTTTTAATATTGTTTACTACTTCTATGAATAATGCCTACTTCATAAAGTTTGCAACTGTGAATTCAACAGTAAACTCTGGGAAATTTTGTACTAAGTTCACCTTTTTTTTTCTTTTTTTTTTTCTTTAAAAAAAAAATGCTCAGCATTAGAGGAGGTTAGGTGATGTAATGAATTAGCACATTTTTTATTTTTCTTTCTTAGGAAATAAGCCTTAGGTTCACCCCCACACACACACATAAATATTCTTATTCAGGCTGAACTCATAAGCTGGTGTTTATGAGTGTAACACATTAACACAAATAACCCTTTTTTTCCAAAGTTTTCTCTTAAATTTATGAGGGAGGTGAAGAGAGCAAATCAACACCAGTTTATAGCCACACACAAAAAATAATAATAATAGACTATGATTAATACATGCTGTCTTGTCTTTCTGTCTCAGCAGATATAAAATGAAATAAATTTATGATCCCTATATGTAACAACATCCATAGAGTTCACATAGAAAAAGAAAAAAAAAAAAAAAATGGAAGCCTTTGAGAATCCTCACACTTCCCAGAGTTTCTGCCTTAGTTTCTACCTTAGCATCCAATGAGTGCCAAATATTTGAAGTTCACCAGTGATCTCATGTTTCACCACTTTGGCAGCATGTTTGTAAGGTATTGGACAGAATTGTGATTAACCTGAGATAGCATTAAACAAGACACCCTGTGGGGCTTTAACTCATGGTTTCAATTTTCATTTAAACAAGAAACAGTTAACAATGAGTCAATTTAGGAAGCTGTTGTCTATTGACTAATATGGCTAGTAGCTGAAAACTGTGTGTGTGGCCTCCGTGTACAGCTGTGTGGCATCCACACACTGCCATTGCTGAACTGGCCAGCTATCTGAACATATACCAACCCTACTGCAGTGGTACCTCGGGTAAGGAATTACCTGGCAAGGGAGGTGAAAGATAAAGTTCATCATTAAAAAATAAATAATAATAATAATAATAAAAATCACTACCACAACAACAAAAATTCTGAAAGATATTGAAAACTTCTCCCAAAATCAACATTAAAAGACCAGGAAACAACAACAACAAATGTCCCTCTGAATCCCTTATTTACAGTTATCTACATGTAGGTGTATAGCATCTACATTCTTCTATTTGTTAAGCATTGCAGCCAAGCAAGGACTCCTTCTTAGGCCTCATCTGTCTCTATTTTGAGTGGGTTCATCTCATAAAAGAAAGAATCCTGTAAGGAAGCAGTGAAAGCTAGCTGCTCCCTAAGGCCAGGTAAGTCAGGAGATGGGTGCTGGTAACTGGATTCATCAATACCCCCAGACACGGCAAGTAATAAGCCAGATCCAGTGGTAAACAAGAAATCCAGTCAAGAACGAAAGGAGACAGAGCCAAAGGTGAGGCTAGGGGCAATCTATAGAATACATCAAAGGGGACCATCCAAGAAGAAAAGCTACCTGAAGCATAGGTCCAAAAGACTGTCCAGGGTAAGAGACAGAACTGTAGACATGCACACCTACAGTATAGGTATACAGTATACAGACAAGGACAGAAAGCCCAGGCCTGAACTCAAATTAAGTCTATGATAAAGTGTGGGTATGGTCCCAAGAGGCTGGTCAGGGACATTTTGGTGCACTCAAGGGCACCTTTTGGTGCCCTCAAGGCCCTAACAGATCTTTTCTGTTGTAAAAACAAATACAACTAATAAATACCATAGGTGCTAATTAATCTGAACTTAAAAATCTTTATATTGTGTCTAAACATTTAATGATTTCATTTCATACCCAAGAGCATTTCTATTAGTCCTAGCTCCTGCTTAAAAATTATGCCTCCCAGATAGCATAGATTTACAATGTTAGTGCTGTTTTTCATTCCTTTTTTCTCTGAGAACTGTAAATGATTATATTTTTGGGGGAGCAGGTTTACACAGAAGGGATGATACATGTCTCTTGTTCTCAATATTTTGCTTACTGTTCTATTAATATCTCATACTAAAACTCCTATCAGAGCTGTGTAATGCCTTAAACTCTCTTCGCAACTTTTGCCATTTTCCTTAAAATAATTGCAAATGGACAATCGGTGAAAAAATATACCTTTTTATTCACAGAAATTCTAGGGTAGTGTTTGATGGTTGTTTTTTGTTTGTTTGTTTGTTTGTTTGTTTTTAATGGCAAAAGCTTTGAAATTTAACTCTTATATTTAATACAGTTAACATTTTGACTTTTCTACCAGTGAAAAGCAATTCTCAATAAATTTCCAGGTTTAGCTTAAAGAAGTACCATTAATTTTATTGTTTGCCTCATACTTTTGGTAGTTAAATACGTTATGGATATCAAGACTGTGTAGTTGAGTAGTACAAAACAGGACATTCACATATCACTGTGTCATTCCCTCAAGTTAGATGTTGACAGCCAAACTTACCCGTGTTAAAAGGGGCATGATTTTCAGAATGGATAGCACTATGAACATCTTATTCATATACCAGAAATTCTCAGGTTCTGAATATGGTGTTAGGGACCTTGTGTTGAAATAGTTTGCCCAAATAACTGAAACTTCTTGTGACTGTGTATTGTTGCTTGTGTCCAACGTATAGCATAACTTGAAGGAATTTCCACTTGTTCTAGCAGTATAATTTTATTGCTTGTCTAAACTTCACTTAACTGTATTTCAGACTCTTGTGGTTTAACCTGGCAAGCAGCTAAGCGCACCACACAGCCACTTGTTCACTACGCCCTTGCCCCCTGCCCCCATTGGGATCTGGGAGGGAATAAATAATAGGAAAAAAAAAAAAAAGTAAAAAAACCTGTGGGTTGAGATAAAGTCAGTTTAATAGGACAATAATAATAATAATAATAATAATAATAATAATAATAATAACAACAATGGAATATAAACAAAGCAAGTGATGCAAAA
>NW_023307685.1:0-1110 GCF_011077185.1 Oxyura jamaicensis
AATCTGTAATCTGAGTTATGTGTTGTAGGAGGACACTGCAGAACCAATGACAAGTCAACTTCGCAAGGAACCGGGCAAGTGCAACAGTGACGTGAGCTGAGCTGGTGCTGGTGTCAAGAAAACCAACTCCTCCTGCCCTGAGTGACCACTTTGGCAGATGAAGCTGAAACCATCAACAGCTTTTATGAACATTTTGGGGAAAGGCCTATGGAATGTGTTGTGGTTTAACCCAGCCGGCAGCTAAACACCACACAGCCATTCACTCACCCTCCCCCCTCCCTCTCTGGGATGGGGGAGAGAAACAAGAAAAACTGAAGCCTGTGCGTTGAGATAGAGACAGTATATTAGGACAGAAAATAAAATAATAATAATAATAATAATAATAATAATATGTACAAAAGAAGTGATGCACAATGCAATCGTTCATCACCTGCTGACCGATGCCGAGCCTATCCCTGAGCAGCCGCCCCCCCGACCCCGGCTAGCCACCCCTGTATATTGTTCAGCATGACGTCAGATGGTATGGAATACCCCTTTGGCCAGTTTGGGTCAGCTGTCCTGGGTCTGTCCCCTCCCAGCTCCTGTTGCACCCCCAGCCTGCCCACTGGCAGGACAGTGTGAGAAGCTGAAAAGTCCTTGGCTTAGTGTAAGCACTGCTCTGCAGCAAGTAAAACATCAGTGTGTTATCAACATTAGTCTCATCCTAAATCCAAAACATAGCACGCTACCAGCTACTGGGAGGAAAATTAACTCTATCCTAACTCAAACTAGGACAGAATGAAAAGAAGTACAGACGTATAAATACTTTAATGGACAGGGAACAATAGTGATGAGAATATCTATATACTAAGCTATGTGGGACCTGAGTGTGACACAAATATTATGGAATAAGGGGTGGAGGTTGTGTTGGGTCTGTCTGGGATGGAGTCACCTTTCCCTGAAGCAGACCATACAGTACTGTGCTCTGCACTTGTAGCTGGAACAGCACTGGCATCACTCCAGTGTTGTGTCTATTGCTGCATAGTGCTGACACAGCATCAGGACTCCCTCCAAGCCCCCAAGTAGGCTGGGGGTGGGCAATTGATGGGGAGGGGACATCACCAGGGCAGC
>NW_023307686.1:0-5161 GCF_011077185.1 Oxyura jamaicensis
GAGGTGCTTGAGCAAGTCCAGAGAAGGGCTACGAAGCTGGTGAAGGGCCTGGAGAACAAGTCTTACGAGGAGTGGCTGAGGGAGCTGGGCTTGTTCAACCTGGAGAAAAGGAGGCTCAGGGGTGACCTTATCGCTCTCTACAGGTACCTCAAGGGAGGCTGTAGCAAGGTGGGGGTTGGTCTGTTCTCCCACGTGCCTGGTGACAGGACGAGGGGGAATGGGCTTAAGTTGCACCAGGGGAGTTTTAGGTTGGATGTTAGGAAGAACGTCTTTACCAAAAGGGTTGTTAGACACTGGAACGGGCTGCCCAGGGAAGTGGTGGAGTCACCATCCCTGGAGGTCTTTAAAAGATGTTTAGATGTAAAGCTTAGGGATATGGTTTAGTGGGGACTGTAAGTGTTAGGTCAGAGGTTGGACTTGATGATCTTGAGGTCTCTTCCAACCTAGAAAATTCTGTGATTCTGTATTCCTTCCATGCTTTTGTGATTTGATCCCTCATACCCTTGTACAAACAGGATTATTGTATTCTTTGCAAAAACACAAAAACAACATATTAAATATCTTTATTTATAAAGATAAATATTGATAAATATATTTATCTATATATTTTTCTTTAGGGTAAATGATTGTTTTAACAAAATAATTTCTAATGTATGTTTTGTCCCGTTGATTTTTTGTCTTTGTTAAAATTAGGAATCATGAATGAGTCATTGTCAAAGAAACTGAGGAAACTCATTTATCAAAGCATTTATTTCACTGTATTTTTTATAGTTTTGTAGTAGCTGTTGTCATTTTTATTTGAATTGACAGTTTTAGAATAATTTGGTTGCAGGGTACCATTTCCATTGGAGCTTGCACACAAGAAAGAGGGAGCAGGGAGAACCATCTGCTACATTTTGAAGGAGATATTGCTCTCCTACAATATATTACAATAGACTTCTGCTTTGTGTGATACTCAGTTTGATTAACACCATAGATCATACTTAACACTTGTGGAGTCATCTATGATGAATAAAAGTTTTTTTATTGTTCAAAAGATGGAGTTTTTCTTTCATCAACACTTTCCATTTGTTTCTGAATACTTAAACTACAACTTTAAAAACAAACAAACAAACAAACAAAACCATATGTCATTCATCTGGCTTAAACTGTTCAGACATGCTGTGTAACTTGCAGGTTGGATGATGAGTTTTCTGGCTCCATTTTTCTACTTCTTTAAAATTGTAATATTTATTGCTGCTTGTTGCTGTCATTTTGCCTGTTCTGTTTCTACTGGTCTACCAAAACTAAAAGACTGGAAACAGTGTGTGTATATGTGTCTCCCCATTTATCCATAGACCGGACCTCTGTGATGTAAGGTGACCTCTAGTGAAGATATGCTATTGTAATATGACTACGACAAAAAAATAGTACTCCATAAAAACCTTACATGAAATCACTGATGTTAGAATCATTAAATATCAGAAGTATGAGACTATATACATACAAAGTTAAAAAGTATTTAATACAACCATTGTAGACTTGCTTCCAAGGGAAGATTTCTCCTGACTTGGAAGAATGGCTACAATTTGTTACTATTTATGTTGCAGTTATTCTCCAATATTATATACTCAGTGAATATACCTCTAAACAAGAAAACATATAATGATCTGGAAACTTAATTATAAATATCATTTCTATAATATCAATATACTTTATCTGCAGGTCATATATTAGAAACAAATTAAAAGGATTAAGTTTCATACAGAGAAGCACTGGACACTTCCCACAAGGTCACACTGATGGTCCTTCTGTCTTGTATTTTCTTTCCAGCAGTGAAGTCAGTGGTCCTTTACCCACCTTTCTCTCCTGTATCCACAATCATTCTGGCATTGAGTAGGTTGCCTGATTCTTCTCTTAGGATGCATGATAGTTGTTAGTTGTTTAAGTTGCAGACCTGTTGTCTATGGATCTGGATAATCTTTTTTTTTTTTTTTTTTTTTCTTTCAAAATGATCTTGTAATAGTTTTAATGTGTGGCCTGTGCCTCTAGTCCTGCAGAATTTCTTGAGTAACAGAAATTCTGCATTCATCTTACTAATGATTTTGCAAATCCTAATTACATTCCATGTAATGAGCCAATAGTGTGCTCAGGTAGGCAAGAAGGTCAAAAGCCTGCATCAGAAATAGGCTGGCCAATAGGATTAGGGAAGTGATGGTGTCCTGGTGAGATCACACCTCAAACATTATGTTCAGTTTTTGACCTCTCACTACAAGAACCTTATGGAATTGTTTGAGCATGTGCAAAGAGCAGTGAAGCTAGTAAAGGGATTAGAAAACAAGACTTATGAGGAGTGACTACAGAAATGGGCTTCTTTAGTCTGGAGAAGAGGACTCTGATGGGAGACTTCATTGCTCTCTACAACTACCTGAAAGGAGGCTGTATTGAGGTGGGTGTCGGTCTTTTTTCTCAAGTGACAAGTTATAGGACACAATGAAATGGTCTCAGCTTGCACCAGGGAAGGTATAGATTTGTCAGTTTGACATTAGCAAAATTTCTTCATGAAGAGGATGGTCCAGCATTGGAAGAGGCTGCCCAGGGAAGTGGTGGAGTCCCCATCCCTGAAGGTATTTAAGAGATGTGTGGATGTGGCATTTAGTGACATGATTTAGTGATGGGACTTCGTAAGTCAGGCTGATGGCTGGACTTGACAATCTTGAAGGTCTTTTCAGACCTAAATGATTCTACAATTCTACCATTTTATAATAACTCTACTCTAGTGTTGAATATATAGCAAGTGGTGTAATATGGAAGGAGGACATTTAGTTGCTGGGTATGCTAGGTAATGGTTGTAGGCCAGAATCATACGTAGATCTAAGTAGAGTATAAGTCAATTGCCTTATTGCCTTCTGAAGTTATAAACTTTAAAATTATCTTTGCATGCTGGGAAACTATGAAGAGACAAACATAAAGTCAGTTCTGTGCTTAAGGATTTCTTATCCGTGCCAGGTATGGTCTTTGCTATACTTAAAGTAATTAGGTCTACAAGAAAAGTTGAAAGATAATGAAAATAGTTGAAGCTATGTATGCTGACAGAATATTGAATTTACTAGAGAAGAAATATGATAGAGACAGAGGCTGTGGGGAAAACAGATACTGTTTTCACTTGAATGCTCAGTGAAATCACAAGAAAATGGGAATTTTTAGACTCCTCCACAAAGTACACAGTATGATCATTAAAACAACTGTGCCATAAAAGAAAATAACAATAAGCTTCATGCTTTATATTATTTATATAGATGCATTGGTAATGCTATGTTCAACCATGATAATCTTCGTTTATTCCCAGTCTTTGCCTATAGTAATAGGAAATATTAGGCTTTGAAGATAAACCTGGAAGAAAAGGATGTTGGGTTGCCTATGTCATAGCCATAAGTATGATGTATTCTGTATTTCCAGCACAGCCTCTAGCCGTTAGCCTTCAAGGATCGTCATTCCATCTCATAAAGCAGTAGCTGAGGTTAGTTATAGGATATTTCTATGTTCAAAAACAAAAGTGGCAGCCCTGGGTGTCACAGACATTTGATTTGTATTTTTAGTACTTATACTAGTGCCTGGAGCATAGCTGGGTGCTTTTAATAAATCTGTGTAGATATGAATAAGGATGACATTTCCACTGTTACTTAAGTTTCAACCTGGCACGTTTAATGACTGTATCTTCACTGAAAGACTTCCAAAAAGACACTGCAGCAAGGAGGCTTGAGTATTTTGGTAGCAAGGTAGAAATTTTCCTCTGTCAGGGAGCCCTACCTATTTCTAGAATTATATTTTGCTCTTCCTCTTCTTCTACTGCCTAATTCACTAGGCAGTGTGTACTCTCATTTTAGGGTAGAATAAATAGTGTGGAGAGGAAAAGAGAAACATGGCATCTTGTTGAGTTTCTTCTGCCACATCTCTCTCTGAAATAAAATCCAGCATGGTACAGTTAAATGTTTGCTTACATATGATAGTTCTTTTTTGTTTGTTTGTTTGTTGTTGTTTTGTTTTATATATTTCTTTACTTGTTTAGCAGGCTAAAAATATTTTATGAAAACTAGAAGTATTAATTCATTTTCTGTCTCATAGGGCAGACTGGGAAGTTTTTCCTTTCCTATGAAGCCATTTCTTTAAACTAAAACTTTTCAACTTTATTTATTTATTTATTTATTTATTTTTAAGAACTGAAAACAACTTAAAACAATTAGTTCAACAATATTCTTATTGGGAAAAAAATATATATATATATATGTAGAAAGGGAGGATACCATCAATATTCCCATTAAACAAACAAAAAAACATTTTATCCCAGGAAGATACCTGATGGGAAAAATCCTGTTAGCTCTAACCCAGTTGCAAGAATAGCTTCACACCATTGAAAGAGTTAGGAATTAAAACAAATCAACAAACAAACAAAAAAAAAACCATAAACATTATTTGAATAAGATGTTAGATAAATATACTTAAATTTTAACTTTGTCTGCATATGCAGTTGGAACCATACTTGCAGTCCTTGTAGCAAATAGCCCTTGGGGTCAGCTGTATGAGTATCAGATCCATTTCACACCAGAGGTGGAGAGAAATAGTTGATATGAAAAGGCCCAATTCTGAAACAAATTAGCTTTGACAGGTGCAAAGATTTCTGACTCATCCCTTTCCGTAAAGAACACCCTATTTCACAGAATCACAGAATCATCTAGGTTGGAAGAGACCTCCAAGATCACCGAGTCCAACCTCTGACCTAACACTAACAAGTCCTCCACTAAACCATATCCCTAAGCTCTACATCTAAATATCTTTTAAAGACCTCCAGGGATGGTGACTCCACCACTTCCCTGGGCAGCCTATTCCAGTGACTAACAACCCGTTCAGTAAAGAAGTTCTGCCTAATATCCAACCTAAACCTCCCCTGGCACAACTTTAGCCCATTCCCCCTCGTCCTGTCACCAGGCACGTGGGAGAACAGACCAACCTCCACCTTGCTACAGCCTCCCCTCAGGTACCTGTAGAGTGCAATAAGGTCACCCCTGAGCCTCCTCTTCTCCAGGCTAAACAGTCCCAGTTCCCTCAGCCACTCCTCGTAAGACTTGTTCTCCAGACCCTTCACCAGCTTCGTAGCCCTTCTCTGGACTTGCTCAAGCACCTC
>NW_023307687.1:0-6819 GCF_011077185.1 Oxyura jamaicensis
ATGCAACTGATGCCGCATGGAGCAAGTGGGTTGCACTGATTACTCAGTGGGTTTGAATAGGAAACCCTAGTTGTCCAGGAATACTGGAAATGATTATGGCCTGGCCAGAAGGCAAATATCTTGGGATGTCATCAGAGGAGGAGGTGGCCCGTGCTGAAGAAGCCCCACTGTACAACAAGCTACCAGAAAATGAGAAGCAATATGCCCTGTTCACTGATGGGTCCTGTCATATTGTGAGAAAGCATTGGAGATGGAAAGCTGCTGTATGGAGTCCTACACGACGAGTGGCAGAAGCTGCTGAGGGAGAAGGTCAATCAAGTCATTTTGCACACGTGAAAGTCATTCAGCTGGCTTTAGATACTGCTGAATGAGAAAAGTGGCCAGTTCTCTACCTCTACACTGATTCGTGGATGGTAGCAAATGCCCTGTGGGGGTAGTTACAGCAAGGGAAGTATAACAACTGGCAGCGCAGGGGAAAGCCCATCTGGGCTGCTGCATTGTGGCAAGATATTGCTGCCCAGGTAGAGAACCTGGTTGTAAAGGTACGAATCAGACAGTTTATGATCCTGAAACATGGGACCAAATTGAAGTCAAGGTCTGGGACTCTGCTACTAAAAATGACAAGGTTGCGGCTGGATTGCTTGGCACCTGACGAGCAATCTCTGAGGCCTTTAAGAGCCATGTGGGGCCACAATCAGAAACCTGTGGTTTACCAGACAGTGAGGGAGCTGCGGGCTCATTTACTGATCCACCTGCTATGCCATTGGCCCCTCCGCTGCTACAGCCAACAGAGGCCTTTTCTGTTACACCCCCTGGTGACCTGGGTGTTCCTTTTGATCCAGGCCCTAGAGGCCCTGACAAGGAGACGGATCTGTCTCCCTTCGATCCGGGAGGAATAGGATACGTAGGGCCTGAAGGTCGAGTTGCTTAACAACTTAAAGCGAGACATACTGTTCCCACGACTAGCCCTGGAACTCTCCAGTGTTTTGTAATCAAGAAAAGGAATGGAAAATGGAGACTGTTATCTCAGAAAAGTTAATGAAGTCATGGAAGATATGGGAGCACTTCAACCGGGATTGCCATCTCCAGCTATGCTCCCCCAGTCATGGACATTAATAGTAACAGACTTAAAGGACATTTTGTTAAACACTTGAAAGCTTTGCTATGTTTATGTTTCAATTGATACCTTTTCTGACTGTATTTTTGCATCTGTTCATGCAGGAGAAAAGGCAAAGGATGTGTGTAAACATCTTCTGTCAGCTTTTGTGAAATTAGGAGTTCCAAAAATGATTAAAACAGATAATGGGCCAGGCTACGGGGCCCATGCAACCCACTTTTTTTTTTCTTTTCTTTTTTTCCACAGTGGGGTATTCAACATCTGACAGGTATACCTCATTCTCCCCCCAGGTCAAGCAATTATTGAACAGGCCCATGGTACCCTAAAAGCTATGCTTCTAAAACAACAACAAAAAAGGGGGGGAATAGGAGTGTGACCCCCAGGAAAAGATAGCTAAAGCATGCTATGTTCTTAAGTTTTTAAATCGATGGACAGAGGAAGGTCCTTGCATCTGTCCATGCAGGAGAAAAGGCGACAGACAGATCTGGGAGACAGATCTGGGAGAAACTCAGTTAAAAAAAAAAAGGGCACAAGTCATTGGTAAAAAATTAAAGCGCCAATCACTGGGAAAGGCCCTACACTCTAATAACTTGGGGCTGAGGTTGTGCTTGTGTTTTAACAGGAGCCGGTACTAGATGGATGTCAGCACGATGGGTCCGTCCGGCTCTCAGCATCTGCCTTAACATGATCACAGCACTCTCCTCCACGCTTTGGACTCCAGCTCAAACAAAAAGCAACCTATGGGAGGGTCCCGCTGGCATATGCAGGACCCACAGACAAGGACTCCGGGAGTTGGAGGGGCAGCCAGAGCCCCCCGAATGGGCAGCACTGCCTCTCCTAGAGATGTGGTTACAAAGTTTTCTAAAGATAGAAATAGCATGCCTTTCTCTGTGTTTTAATTTGTGTTAATCGTGCTTTTTTATGTTAAGAAAGAAGGGGGAGGTGTGGGAGTGTGGCCACCAGGGGGGGGGGGGGGGGGTCGACAACCCCCATGGTTAGTGATAACATGAGACTCTTAACGATGAGGCCATCGGGAATGTAAAGAGTTTAGAGGGAACAAAGAAGGGTGATTCAGGAGACGCCTTGCTGTCTGGGACTTCTGGTTCTCTAGCCAGGCATGGGAGTGGCAGGGTGTTTGCTGTTGCTGGGCAAATTGTTGTTGCCCAATGAATAGTTAGTGGAAAAGTACTGCTGTAGAGCGAATGGTATAAGAAAGAGAGCCTGTTCTCAGTAAGACAGATGAAGTTATGTCCTCAATGGGAGAGAGCTGAAGTTATGTCCTCAATAAGGAAGTAGCAGTTACTGATCCCAAAAGAACCCTGGTGTCTGTGTGGTCTTTACGCCACAGGGAGCTGTCTTGGGGAGAGTGACCACGAAATGGTAGAGTTGTCTGTTCTTGGCAAAGTCACAAGGGAGACCAGTAAAACTGTTGTCTTTGACGTCCGGAGGGCAGGCTTTGAGCTCTTCAGGGCACTTGCTGGTGGAGTCCCTTGGGAGACAGTTCTGAACGGCAGAGGAGTCCAGGAAGGCTGGGCACTCTTCTAGAAGGAAATCTTGAAGTCTCAGGAGCAGACCGTCCCCACATGCCCAAAGACAAGCCGGCACGGAAAACAGGCTATGGCTGAACAGTGAGTTGTGGCTAGAGCTTAGGAAAAAAAATAGGGTTTATGACCTTTTGAGAAGAGTGCGGGCCACTCAGGAGGACTATAAGGATGTTGTAAGGCTGTGCAGGGACAAAATTAGAGTGGCCAAAGCTCATCTGGAGCTCAATCTGGCTACTGCTATCAGAACAGAAAATGTTAACAGAAATGGGGTATTTCAACTCTCCAGACCTCAACTGGGATCACCACATGGCCAACACGAGCAAGTCCAGGAGGTTCATAAAGCACCTAGATGATAACTTCTTGGTGCAGGTACTAAGGGAGCCAACTAGGAAAGGTGCCCTCCTAGATCTGTTGCTGGAGAACAGAGGGGGTCTTGTGGGAGATGTGGCAATTGGCAGCTGTCTCGGTCATAGTGACCATGAAGTGGTTGAGTTCAGAATTTATGGTGACAGAAGGAAAACTGCCACCAAAGCTTCAGCCCTGGATATGGGGAAAGCAGACTTCAGGCTGCTCAGGGAACTAGTCAGCAAGGTCCCCTGGGAAACTGCTTTTGAAGGTGTTGGTGTCCATCAGTGCTGGTCAGTCTTTAAGCACTGCCTCCTAAAAGCACAGGATCGGGCAATTCCAAAATATCAGAAGTCAAGCAGACCGGGCAGAAGACCGGCCTGGCTGACCAGGGATCTTCTACTGGAGCTTAGGTGAAAAAAGAAAGTGTATGGCTGCTGGAAGGAGGGTCAGGCAACGAGGAAGGAATACAGGAATGCTGTTTGTGTTTGTAGGGGGAAAATTTGTGTGGCCAAAGCCCAACTAGAGTTGAAGCTGGCCATGTCTGTGGGAGACAATAGAAAGGGCTTTTTTTAGATATGTGAACAGAAAAAGTAGAACCAAAGAAAACATAGGTCCGCTACTTGATGGGGAAGGTCTCCTCACAGACAATGACATAGGCAAAGCAGAAATGTTTAATGCCTTCTTCGCCTCCTGTCTTCAACACCGATGATGGGCTTCG
The DNA here is from genome assembly GCF_011077185.1 of Oxyura jamaicensis. Lineage (NCBI taxonomy): Eukaryota > Metazoa > Chordata > Aves > Anseriformes > Anatidae > Oxyura > Oxyura jamaicensis. The sequence goes on from NW_023307687.1 coordinate 3,728, forward strand.
GGACCCTGGGTGCCCTGAGCTGGAGGACCTTGATGGTGGGACTGATAAACTCCCAACCGACCCTGAACGTGTGCGGGACTTGCTGCTCCACTTGAATCCATACAAGTCCATGGGTCTGGATGGAATTCATCCCAGGGTGCTTAAAGAGCTGGCTGATGTCATCTCAATTATTTTTCAACAATCTTGGGAATCTGGAGAGGTCCCAGTAGCCTTGAAGCTGGCAAATGTTGTGCCAGTTTTCAAGAAGGGCAAGAAAGAAGACCCTAGCAATTACAGGCCTGTCGGTCTCATTTCAGTGCCTGGTAAAATTATGGAGAAGATGATTCTTGAAGTTATTGAAGCGCACCTGGGGGACAATGCAGTCATTGGTCCCAGCCAACATGGGTTCATGAGGGGCAGGTCCTGCCTAACAAATTTGATTTCCTTTTATGATAAGATCACCCCTCTAGTCGACCAAGTGAAACCAGCTGATGTGATCTTTTTGAACTTCAGCAAGGCTTTCGACATGGTTTCCCATAGGATCCTACTAGACAAAATGTCCAGCATACAATTTAACAAAAACATCATACGGTGGGTGAGCAATTGGCTGACGGGCAGGGCTCAAAGGGTTGTGGTAAATGGGGCCACATGAGGCTGGCGGATGGTCACTAGTGGGGTCCCTTAAGGTTCCATTTCAGGGCCAGTCCTCTTCAATGTTTTTATAAATATTTTGGATGTAGAACTAGAAGGTGTTTTGAGCAAATTTGCTGATGACACCAAACTTGGAGGAGTTGTGAACTTGGAGGAGGGTGGAAAGGTCTTGCAGAGAGATCTGGACAGACTGGAGAGGTGGGCAATCACCAACCGCATGAAGTTTAACAAGAGCAAGTGCCGGGTCCTGCACGTGGGACAGGGCAACCCTGGCTATACATACAGACTGGGCAACCAGATGCTGGAGAGCAGCCCTGCAGAGGGGGATCTGGGGGTCGTAGCTGACAGCAAGTTGAATATGAGACAGCAGTGTGCCCTGGCAGCCAGGAGGGCCAACCATATCCTGGGATGCATCAGGCATGGCATTGCTAGTCGGTCAAGGGAAGTGATTGTCCCACTCTACTCTGCGCTGGTGCGGCCTCACCTTGAGTACTGCGTGCAGTTTTGGGCACCACAGTACAAAAAGGACATTAAACTGTTGGAGAGTGTCCAGAGGAGGGTGACGAAGATGGTGAAGGGCCTAGAGGGGAAGACGTATGAGGAATGGCTGAGGTCACTGGGCCTGTTCAGCCTGGAGAAGAGGAGGCTGAGGGGGGACCTCATCGCAGTCTACAACTTCCTCGCAAGGGGGAGTGGAGAGGCATAAACACCAGTGACAGGACCTGTGGGAACGATGTTAAGCTGAGGCAGGGGAAGTTTAGGCTGGATATCTGGAGGAGGTTCTTCACCAAGAGGGTGGTTGCGCACTGGAACAGGCTCTCCAGTGAAGTAGTCACTTGACCAAGCCTGTTGGAGTTTAAGAAGTGATTGGACTGTGAACTTATTCACATGGTCTAAACTTTTGGGTAGACCTGTGCAGTGCCAGGAGTTGGACTTGATGATCCTTATGGGTTCCTTCCAACTTGCAATATTCTATGATTCTATGATTCTATGATAATCCATAAGGAAATGCTTGGTTACCTGCTACAGCACTTAGATGTACGCAAGTTGATGGCGCCAGATGGGATCCACCCAAGGGTACTGAGAGAACTGGCAGAGATGCTGGCCAAGCCGCTTACCATCATTTATCAACAGTCCTGGCTATCGGGGGAGGTCCCAGTTCACTGGCGGCTAGCAAACATGACGCCCATCTACAAGAAGGGCCGGAGGGTAGACCCGGGGAACTATAGGCCTGTTAGTTTGACCTCAGTGCCAGGGAAGCTCATGGAGCTGATTATCTTGGGTGTCATCACACAGCTCTTGCAGGGCAAAACAGGTGTTCAGGCCCAGTCAGCATGGGTTTATGAAAGGCAGGTCCTGCTTGACTAACCTGATCTCCTGACAAAGTGACACACTTAGTGGACAAGGGAAAGGCTGTGGATGTGGTCTACCTTGATTCAGTAAGGCTTTTGACACCATTCCCCACAGCATTCTCCTCAAGAAACTGGCTGCTCATGCCTTGGACTGGCATAGGCTTCGTTGGGTTAGAAACTGCCTGGGTAGCCAGACTGGCCCAAAGAGTCATGGTGAATGGAGTTAAATCCAGTTGGAGGCCGGTCACTAGTGGAATCCCCCAGGGCTCAGTACTGGGGCCAATTCTCTTTAACATCTTTATTGATGATCTGGATGAGGGGATCGAGTGCACCCTCAATAAGTTTGCAGATGACACCAAGCTAGGTGCGTGTGTCCATCTACTCGAGGGTAGGAAGGCTCTGCAGGAGGATCTGGATAGGCTGGAGAGATGGGCTGAGGCTAACTGTATGAAGTTCAACAAGGCCAGGTGCCGGGTTCTGCACCTGGGGCACAACAACCCCAAGCAGTGCTACAGGCTGGGAGAGGAGTGGTTAGAAAGCTGCCTGGCAGAGAAGGACCTGGGAGTATTCGTTGACAGACAGGTGAATATGAGCCAGCAGTGTGCTCAGGCGGCCAAGAAGGCCAGCAGCATCCTGGCTTGTATAAGAAACAGCGTGGCCAGCAGTTCCAGGGAAGTGATTGTCCCCCTGTACTCGGCTCTGGTGAGGCCACACCTGAGGGAGCTGGGGTTGTTTAGCCTGGAGAAGAGAAGGCTCAGGGGCGACCTTATCACTCTCTACGGGTATCTTAAAGGAGGCTGTAGCGAGGTGGGGATTGGTCTATTCTCCCACGTGCCTGGTGATAGGACGAGGGGGCATGGGCTAAAGTTGTGCCAGGGGAGGTTTAAGTTGGATATTAGGAAGAACTTCTTTACTGAAAGGGTTGTTAGGCATTGGAATGGGCTGCTGTACTGGGTCTGGCTGGGATGTTAACTTTCCCTGCAGCAGCCCATACAGTGCTGCACTCTGCACTTGTAGCTAGAACAGCAGTGGTATCACACCAGTGTTGTGTCTGCTGCTGAGCAGTGCTGGCACAGCATCAGGACTCTCTCTGACCCTCCTAGGGGGTGG
>NW_023307688.1:0-2238 GCF_011077185.1 Oxyura jamaicensis
CTGCTGGTTGAGTTAAACCACTACAGTCTTTTTAGTGCCTGACATGGGGCCCAAAGGGTTGAGATAACGACAGATCTGACCGGAGCGTGTTAAAACAAAATTGTTATAAGCATTAGACCAGTTTAATAGTTGCTAATCACAATGTTGATTTTTTTGATATCAGGTCTGCCTGGCTTGTTTTCCAAATTGAGTTATATAGCACATTACTTACTGTATGTGTTCCCTGTCTTTCTGCTTGTCGTTTCTGGGGGCTGGTATAGGGTTATTATTTTGCTGTACTGTGTAACACTGGCTTATGATATGATAAAATTACTGTTCAAGAGACTAATCTGGTATTTGTACTCAGCATTGCCATTGACTCCATACTTTGAATACCCTGTCTCAGAAACTATTAATAATTACACCTTTTGCCCTTTTTCTTCAGGGAGCCAATCTATGGAGGAGACGGGGGAGATGTTTTTTCCCACTTGTTCACTCTCCCTTTCTCCTTCACCTCCCCCTTCTCCTCCAGGCGAGTTACAATAATTCTTCAAATCTTTTAATATCCTTGGGATGTTCAGACCAGCATGTTCTCATTGTTATGTCTCCTGAATGCCTTTCATGTTTTAAGGTTAAACAACTACTTTGGAATGCCATCCAGAGATCTGTCCTGAGGCAGGATAGTTATGAGTGACAGGGAGCGTGGGCAGATATGGGCAGGTTTCTAGAGAAGTGGGCACATCCAGTGCTTTGGAAATTCACCCCTGAACAAGTGCAAAGTCCTAACAAACTTGCAGAATGCTTGAAAAAGGTGTATCATCACCTTGGAATTCGATGCCACCATAACCCCAGTGACAGACCCCACGGCCACTTCAACTCCTGAGACAGGCCCAGCGACCACTCCAAGCCCTACGACGTGCCCCAAGGCTGAGCCAGGGAAACAGACTGTACCAGTGTCAGTTGTATCTGTAACCAAGATGAAACAATGGATGAGAAAGTCAGGCCATTTTGAAAGACAGAGGAAATCAAACAGCTGTCTACCTTGCCCAGTCTCTCGGAGGACCCTTCAGCTGTGGGGCTGCTGAGGGTTGAAGAAAAGCAGGTGCCAATTGCTACTGCAGCGGTGTACCAGCAGCAATATCGCAGCAACAGAGAATCCCCGATTCTCATCCATTAGCTAATTCGTCAACTGGAGAGCCAAGGAGTGATCAGCAAGACTCACTCACCCATATGGCCAGTGCAAAAGTCTAATGGTGAGTGGAGGATAACGGTGGACTATCGTGGCCTGAATGAAGAGAGCTGGGCAATCACCTACAGTATGAAGTTTAACAAGAGCAAGTGCCAGGTCCAGCACCTGGGACGGGGAAACCTTGGCTATACGTACAGACTGGGGGATGAGATGATGGAGACCTGCCCTGCAGAGAGGGATCTGGGGGTTTTGGTTGACAGTTGAATATGAGCCAGCAGTGTGCCCTGGCAGCCAGGAGGGCCAACCGTATCCTGGGGTGCATCAAGCACGGCATTGCTAGTTGGTCGAGGGAAGTGATTGTCCCGCTCTACTCTGCGCTGGTGTGGCCTCACTTTGAGTACTGTGAGCAGTTTTGGGCACCACAGTACAAAAAGGACACGAAACTACTGGAGAATGTCCTGAGAAGGGCTACAAAGATGGTGAAGGGCCTAGAGGGGAAGACATATGAGGAATGGCTGAGGTCACTTGGTCTATTCAGCCTGGAAAAGAGGAGGCTGAGGGGAGATCTCATCATGGTCTACAGCTTCCTCACGAGGGACAGAAGAGAGGCAGGCGTCGATCTATAATCTCCGGTGACCTGCGATAGGACCCGAGGGAATGGAGTCAAGCTGTGACAGGGGAGGTTCACACTGGATATCAATAAAAGGTTCTTCACCATGAGGGTGATCGCACACTGGAACAGGCTCCCCAGGAATGTATTCATGGCACCAAGTCTGTCGGAAAGAAGCTTTTGGATTATACTCTCAGTCATATCGTCTGAATTTTTGGGTAGACCTGTGTGGAGCCAGGAGTTGGACTCGATGAACCTTATGGGTCCCTTCCAATTCGGGATGTTCTGTGATTCTATTCTATGATACTATGAACTCACGCCACCACTGAGTGCTGCAGTGCCGGACATACTAGACCTCCAATACGAACCGGAATCAAAGGCAGTCAAGTGGTACGCCAGAACTGAAATCGCTAATGCATTTTTCTCCATCCCTCTAGCAGCAGAGTGCAGGCCACAGTTT
>NW_023307689.1:0-5021 GCF_011077185.1 Oxyura jamaicensis
AGGCTTCCTGAGCACAACAGCTCCTTGTAGCCCTTTGGATGCTGGCTGGGAGGTCACTTCTGTCCCAGCCCCTGGCTGGCCAACAGCAGAGAGGCAGAGTCTCTGAGGTCATAAAGGCCATCAGAAAGCTGCTCCCAACATGATGACACATTTGTGGAAGTCGGGGGAGAGCTGGGGGTAATAAATACGGGAGATTTGGGGGAGAGAAGAGGGTCCTGGCTAACAGAAAGGAAAGATTCTGAAGAGGAGAGAGGGGTTCAGGTAAGGGTGCTGCTGCTAAAACACTCACTGGGAAAACATTCATGTTAGGCCATGTACATATCTCTAATCAGCAAATGAGGCTCTAACAAAAGGAAGTTGCAAAGCCCCTATCCTTTATATTTTAAAAGTTCTGATTGTCTAGTGAATTTCCCACTGACTGGGAAATAGAGATTAAGATGTCCTGTGGGACCATGTCAAAGAGCTTACAGAAGTACAAGTAGATGACATTGATCAGTCTTCCCTTTTCTACTGATGCAGTCATTCCTTCACAGAAGGCAAACTGATTGGTCAGGCATGCATTACCCATGTTGAAACCAGGCTGGCTGTCACAGATCACCTCCTTGTTCTGTATGTGCCTTAACACTGCCTCCAGGAGGAGGCAAAAACAAACAAACACACACACACACACACACACACACACACACACACACAAAAAAAAAAAAAAAAAAAAAAAAAAAAAAAAAAAAAACAGCTTCCCAAGGGACCACTTAACAAATCCCACATCCCATAGGCTGTGGGACTTTCTCTTTCCTAACAGAGAACTTTTGAATCCAGACCATAGAGCTTTACCTATTTCTCTGCCTCTCTTTTTCTTCTTGATGATGTGGAATTAAACCTCTTCAATTTACTTCCTGACATTCATACCTAAAGTACACCAAGGAATTCATTCACTACTTGCAATTGGCAGGCAGATTTTCAGCCACTTCCAGGAAAGCAGCATCCATCACATGTAATGACTTCTTGGGAAGACAAACACCATTACTCTCAGCATGCCCCTCCCTCCTTCTTTCCCCACAGCTTTAATTGCTGAGCATGACATCCTATGGCACGGAATATCCCTGTGGTCAGTTCAGGTCAGCTGTCCTTGCTGGGTCCTCTCCCAGCTCCATGTGCACCCTCAGCCTCCTCCCCGGCAGGGCAGCATGTGAAATGTTCCGCTTGAAATCTCTCATGGGGAAAGGTTGGATACATTGGAGACCAAGAACAGTGTGGCAAAGGAATCGGAGTTTGACTACGAGTCAATCTCTTTCTTTTACAGATAGAGGAGCTGGAGAGAAAGGTTCTGGAGTAGCTTTTCCCCAGCTGAGCTACGGTTCAGAATTACCTCCTGTCACATCAGTCCTCCACTAAGCAGCAGTTATAACAGGTGAGTGTGAACAGGCACGCCCTGATCACATCTTGGACCCTGCAGCCTGGGCTCTGGAGAGTACCAGAAGTGTACATTCTGGAATGTACAAGAAGGGCAGGCATGGTGGAAAATACCAAAATTGCCTTAAGAGAACCATGGCCAGGATGGAAAAATACTAATGAACCGTCAATCATCTTGCAGTCCTAAAAACAGTAGTCCTCAGTGAAGAGTCCCTTGAGCTCTCCAAGGACTGCAGTGAGCTGCACCCTTGATCTGCCCCCGAGCTGGGGGAAGTGCATCTCAGGGCTGACACCTCAAGGAACAAGCTCATCCATGCGCAAACGCCGAAGAGGAAGTAGGGTGAGTAATTCACTCTAGGGGGTAATGTGTATGCATGCAACTGGATTTGGACATCCCCAGGACCCATCATTAGGTCTTGGATGAACCTTGCCATTCTCAAACCTTTAGACCTTTTGGACCAGGCAGAGGACTTCACAAAGGGGGAAATAAATCACTCCCCAGCTTCCCTTCCATCTGCCTGATGGAAGGTGCCCACTCTGTTCTGTGAGACTGCAGAGTCACAGGTTTCCTGTGAATACCTGGCTTTAGTTCTTTCCCTCTGGATGAGCTCACTGTGGGAGATATCTCACATTCATGGGGGATGTAGTCACTGCCCACCCTAGGCTTTGCTGTCCCTGGAAGTACCCTGGGCTGTGCAGGCAGCTCCAGATTCCCCTCCTGAAGGACATCATCTGTGGGTCACATGTGGGAACAGCCCTGGTTATGTAATGCAGTGAACATTTGCTTCCTCTGCTCTCAGCAGACATCCATGGATGAGTCTTAAAACTAGCCCTTGATCTCTGACAGGTCACAATGTGATGATGAGAATGTCCTCCTGAATAGAAGGAAGAACAGACCTTTCTGAGGAGCAATTCTTTCGGCCTTTTCTTGACACTTGTTTGGGAAGGAAAGCCCAGCCTTCACGCATTGCACTGGGGTAATTCAATTTTATTACAGAGATGCTATGAGAGAGTCTTCACTGACTCACTCACACTGTTAGATGCACATTTATGCAGCCTCCATATGGGACAGAACTGGTTTATTCATTTATAGAAGTGGGGGGAATAAAAAAAAAAAAAAAAAAAAAAAACATTTATGTAGGAACACAAGGAGCAAAACCAGTCATAATGACAACAACAACAACAACAACAACAACAACAACAAATAGATTACATAATAATAATGAGAACAACAAAAACACAAGCCTGGAAGGGGATGCACTGAGATTCATCCCTGGAGAGTGAAGGGATCTTTATGAGTACTATAAAACCTCCCCGAAATCAGTTTGCTAACTGCATCCTTGAGACCCTTGTTCCTCATGCTGTAGATGAGAGATATATATCATGAGAAAAAGCAAAACACATGCCTGGAAGAGGATTACTGAGATTCATTTGTGGAGAGTGAAGGGATCTTTATAAGTACTGAAAAACATCCATGAAATCAATTTCCTAACTCCATCCTTCAGCTCCTGGTTCCTCATGCTGTAGATGAGGGGGTTCACTGCTGGAGGCACCACCGAATACAGAACTGCCAGCAAAAGATCAAGGAATGGGGAAGAGATGGAGGAGGGCTTCAGGTAGGCAAATGTGGCAGTACTAAGAAACAGGGAGACTACGGCCAGGTGAGGGAGGCAGGTGGAAAAGGCTTTGTGACGTCCCTGCTGTGAGGGGATCCTCAGCACAGCCCTGAAGATCTGCACATAGGACACAACAAGGAAAATAAAACACCCAAATAATACACAAGCACTAAGCACAAGAAGCCCAGTTTCCTGGAGGTAATCATCTGAGCAGGAGAGCTTGAGGATCTGGGGAATTTCACAGAAGAACTGGTCCAAAGCATTGCCATGGCAGAGGGGGAGGGAAAAGGTATTGGCAGTGTGCAGCACAGCATAGAGCAAAGTACTGCCCCAGGCAGCTGCTGCCATGTAGACACAAGTTCTGCTGTTCATTATTGTCCCATAGTGCAGGGGTTTGCAGATTGCAATGTAGCGGTCATAGGCCATGATGGTGAGGAGAGAAAACTCTGCTGTGAGAAAGACAACAAACATAAAGACCTGGGCAGCACAACCTGCGTAGGAAATGGCGCTGGTGTCCCACAGGGAGTTGGCCATGGCTTTGGGGACAATGGTGGTGATAGTACCCAGGTCAAGGAGGGCGAGGTTGAAGAGGAAGAAGTACATGGGGATGTGGAGGCGGTGGTCGCAGGCTATGGCTGTGAGGATGAGACCATTGCCCAGGAGGGCAGCCAGGTAGATGCCCAGGAAGAGCGCAAAGTGCAGGAGCTGCAGCTCCCGTGTGTCTGCGAATGTCAGGAGGAGGAACTCTTTGGGGAAGCTGCTGTTGGACGTTTGCTGCTTCTTTGCATGGTTGCCTGTCCATGGAGGAAAAAAGAGAGACAAGTTAGGCTAAATTTTCTGAGCAACCCACCTGCTTCTCTAACAGAAATCACTGTCCCCTGAGCTGAATGAAGAATATGTGTGCTCATTCTCCAACCCTCCCAACTGAATGACACCATGCTTGACAGTTTAAAATGAAGCTTGGGCACTTTGTTTCTAAGAACACACCCTCAGGGCAGGGCCCCACTAGTCCATGTCAGAGCAGAAGCTTACGCCCAACTGGACCCCAGACAAAGAGAGGAGGAGCACCACACACACGTTTAGAAATAAGAAAGAACATTGCATTGGTCCAACCTGCTGACAGAGAGAAAGGCAGACGGGCATGCAGGGGAGCCTTCACTTGACCAAGCTTGCACACCACTTATAAGAGCAACACTGCAGGGCAGATACTCTTACAATACTGATCACTTTGAATCACCTTGCAGGGAACAGGCTTCTCTCCTCTTCTGGAGGTCCACCTCAGGAGGAGGTGGCTCATGCCCTAAAGTACTGGAGGGCAGAGGCTGTGCTGGGTGGCAGAGGAGAGCAGGGGTTGCTGCAGAGAAGGTGCCTGCACTGCAGACCTGGTAGGGAGTGCCTGAATCCCCCCTCCCTTGGAGTTTGGGGCAGAAATTCCCTCTCTCCTCCCTGCACCTGCCTCGAGCTCTCCCTGCTGGGATCGTTTTCCCTCTCTCCACATCCCCTCCTTGCCATTGTTTACAGACCCCATCCCATCTGCAGTGTACTCAACTCTGTCTTGTAGACACCTCCTGTCCCATGGTAATTTTCAGGGATATCTCCAAGTTTTCAATGGCTATGGAACAGCTCAGACCTAAAAGTCCTTACAACAACTGGGACCTTAGTGCCTTCATCAGAATAGAGAAATAAATTCCCAACTCTATCTGCAACCCCCCAAAGCAAGAGGAGAAATCTCAAAGCACAGAATACTTCTCTTCAAGAAGCCCTTGCTCTGACCTTTCCCTTGGGGAGTCTGCTCTGAGGTGTTCTTGAGGTGCAGTGTAGCTGTGAGAAGCCTTCCCCAGGCAGCAGCCCCTGGGCAACAGCAGCCTCTGGGCAACAGCAGGACCCTGCCGTGCCCTGCCCTGCCCTGCCCTGCCCTGCCCTGCTAGGAGGGGCTCCCTCCACCCAGAGCTTCTCCCCACAGCACCCTGGGCAGCTCCCCGGGCAGGCTGAGTG
>NW_023307690.1:0-9207 GCF_011077185.1 Oxyura jamaicensis
CTTCTCATCCTAATCCAAAACATAGCACCCTACCAGCTACTAGGAGGGAAAAATAGCTGTCCTAACTGAAACCAGGACACCAGCAAATAAGGAGAAAGGGAGAGTTGAAGGACGACCGAAAGACAAAGCTTGGGAGGAAGACTACGAGCCTTCAGCACAAGAGACCCCCAGAAAGACCACCAGAGACTGACATGCACGCGTCCAGAGAGGGTCCGGATTCTGGGAACTAATTATAATAACCCTGCCTTTTCTAGGAATAGTGATAAATATGTATTAGTCTAGTAGTATAAAAATCAACCACCTGATTTAATAGGTGTGTGTCCTGGTGGAGCAGAGACTCCCGGCGCACCCAGCGCTGTTTGCTTGCCTCGATTTACTTAATAAATCACAAACTTTGATTAAAATCCTATTTGGAATTTTATCACTTAATCACATAACTGTCCCCTGCCACGCAGTGGTGTGGGGTAATGCTGGACAGGTTGTAAGCACTTAGAGGCCTGTGAATGTGCCCTGTCTGGAATTAGGACATCCTCTTCTGTGAATGAGATGCCAAAGGACTACAGCAGTATCTGTAAAAACAACAAGCACTCCTGATCCTTCTCAGGACTTGGGGAAACCCAACACCATAAAAGTATTTCTTTGGCTTCTAGGTTGGAAAAATGCCACCAATTGCTTTCAAACTGGCATCTCTCACTTCTTTATCAGGCCTAAGGATGTTTACTTTTCCAGTACTTCCCTGGTAATGCAGCTGGCTGGCATTTCGATAAGATCAAAAGGAAGAAGAAGGTCTGTGAAATGTGGAAAAAGGGCCTGTCCCCTTGGGATGAGTATAGGAGTATTGTCAGGACCTGTATGGATGTGATGAGGAAGGCTAAAGCCCACCTGGAGATGAAACTTGCAAAGGAGATAAAGGATAATAAGAAGGGTTTTTTTTTAAGTATGTAAACAGTAAAAGGAAGGCTAGGGATAATGTATTCCAGTATTTTAGATTTATTTAGTATTTTAGATTTATCTAGAAGCAGTTTTTAATTCAACCAGTCAAACTTCATGGATATATTGTGAGAAACTAAGTTGTGTTTTTGCAGTAGAGAACTAATTTTCTGTATTCAAAGAATATTCTTTTTCAAAGTATTCTTCAAATCTTCAAAGTATTCTTTTGTCTGAAGAAAATTATTGAGATTTTTCTCACAATATCAAGTCTTGTCCTACTAATAAAAAAGTCACTTTTTATCTCACTTTTTATCTTTTCTTAGTAACTGTTAGCTTCTGTATATTAATATTCCTATTGTGGATTCACATAGGTCAAATTGACTAAGGTTATTAGTCATTTAGTTTAGGACCTGGCTAAACTTTTGTTTTCCATGATTGGGTCTTTTTGTTTGAAACTAGATTACTCAGTATTCCCACTTCGTGAGGTTGTTTTGGTTGGTTAGTTGGTTTATTAAACTCACCTGAAGTATTTTGATTTTTGATCATTTTTACACTGAGTTACTTTCCCCAGAGTGGAACGTTCTTGTGGATACTTCGGTTTGTCTAAAATGTCTGCACTTTTCATTTCAGCCATGTTGCTTGCCTAGGTGACATGTTCATTGCTGTATCACATTACTTTTATTATGCACCCAACTTCCACTCAAGATAAAGTCTATGTTTCCTGATGGAATATAAAATCTGATAAAAAGATTACTTACGTATTAATTTGCCTTTCTTTTTCAACCTGTCAGTTCTCAGAAAGGGAATAATATAAGCAAATAATGATGAAATCATTCATAATTGTATCTAGGTGCTTTGAGGTTTAGTCTCTTGGTCCCGACAACCTCTTGCTGACAGGGAGCTTTTTTCATTAATGCTTATTATCAGAAAATACTTCTTCCCCATAGAGCCATGTGTGACTTCCTGGTCTAGCTTAAGTGGCTGGTAACTCACTGTCTCTTGGATGCTGTGAGACAGTAGTTCTGTACTGGCATTTGCAGGAGTGCTGCAGGGCCTCCTTGCCTTTAAGGACTGTCTCCCCAAAGACAATGGAATACTGTAGAGTTCATCATTAATTTGAAACCATCCTTCGCTCAAGCCAGCTTAGAGTATATATGTTAAAAATTTCAAATATGGATAATAAAAGTATGTAAGAACATATTGGGGGGGGGGGGGGGAGGGGGACACTGCATCCATTTTTAATGGATTCCAAAAGTCACTCTTCCGCATACTGTCCCTCTAGATGTTTACAGCTTCCTGCATCAACAGACACTGTTCATAGAAAAGGGTCTGTCACTTGGGGGACACACTTGATTTTATAGCTCAGACCTGTTACTGGAGTTGATTCTGACTGAAATCATGCTATGCCTTTGGAACATTTGAGTCAAGTTACAATTACATTTTCCAGAAACAAAGTCTTAGTGGTTTGAACTCACCAGAAGGTCTTTGTCTGATTCATTACTGAATCATGAACTGAGTTAGTTTTCACTGCTCTTTTACACATGGGCATATAAAACTTCAGATTTTAACAATGCAGGTATCCAAATCTTTGATATTGTACTGGGTCTGACTGGGATGTTAACTTTCCCTGCAGCAGCCCATACAGTGCTGCGCTCTGCACTTGTAGCTAGAACAGCAGTGGTATCACACCGGTGTTGTGTCTGCTGCTGAGAAGTGCTAGCACAGCATCAGGACTCTCTCTAACTCTCCTAGGGGGTGGGCAAAAAAGTGAGAAACATCAGCAGGGCAGCTGACCTAAACCAACCAAAGGGATATTCCACACCATATGATGTCACACTCAGCAATAAAAGGTGGAAAAAGGAGGAAGATGGGATGGGTGTGCTCTCATTGTGAAAACGTCTATCCTCCTCCCCAACACCGGCTACGTGCGTTGAGGCCCTGCTTCAAGGACGTGGTCAAGCATCGCTCATTTGTGGGAAGTAGAGAGTAATTTCTTTCCTCTGCACTTCCACATAGTCTTTACTTGTTTTGTTTAGTTATTCCCTTTCCCCCTCCCTCTTTCCCTTTCCCTTTTTTCCCTTTAGTTGAATTGTTTAATTAATAATAATATTTCCTTATTATTTTTTTTCTCTTTAATTAAATTATCCTTATCTCAACCCGTGAGTTGTTCTTTCCTTTACTTCTTCCCCTCCTCATCTGAGGAGGGGGAGTGAGAGAGTGGTTGTGGTGTTCAGCTGCCTAGCACAGTAAAACCACCACATATATACAAATATCTTTGTATATTATTATTTCAGATAATCTCCTTCACTTACAGGGCAACCAGGTGATCAGGCCCAGGCAGCATGGGGTTTATGAAAGGCAGGTCCTGCTTGACGAACCTGATCTCCTTCTATGACAAAGTGACGCGCTTAGTGGATGAGGGAAAGGCTGTGGATGTGGTCTACCTCGATTTCAGTAAGGCTTTAGTGGAGGACTTGTTAGTGTTATGTCAGAGTTTGGACTAGGTGATCTTGGAGGTCTCTTCCAACCTAGACGATTCTGTGATTCTGTGATTCATCAAATGGTGCGGAATAATGGACTGAACGAATATCAAGCTTTTCAGTCGGATCTGATTAAAGAATTAAGAAAAACAGTTACCACCTACGGGTTACATGCTCCTTTCACCCAATCATTATTAGAAAATGTTATGACGGGTCAGTTACTGGTACCTTATGATTGCCGCCAAATAGCCACTATGATCCTCACCCCGACTCAAAAATTATTGTGGGAACAGAAATGGAAAGAAATGTGTGAGGTGGCAGCGCTACAGAATCTTGAAAGACCCCTGGGCGACCCTCTTTCGAGTGCCGGACTCCCACAGCTTATGGGGACTGAGCCGGTACTGGATCCACGGCTACGAGCGCGGCTCAATGATGCCATCTTACGACAATCAGCTCACTTGGCATTACAAGCCCTGCTGAAATTACCAGAGGCAGGGAGGAGCCAGCCGTCTTTTACCAGTATACGACAGGGGATCAGTGAACCCTATATGCAATTTATAGAAAGGTTAAGGGATTCACTGGATAAGCAGATTGATAATAAAGAAGCAAAAGAGGCCCTGATAATGAAACTGGCAGTCAAAAACGCGAATGCAGACTGTAAAAAATTTTTGCAGTCTATGCCCGCCAGGACCTCTCTAGTACAAATGACAGAGGCATGCAATCGGGTGGGCTCAGTCGAGCACCATACGACCGCTCTAGCCAGCACTTTTGCCGCAGCATTAGCTATGAATAGCAACAAGCGCTGCTTCCATTGCCAGGAAACAGGGCATTTTGCAGCTAACTGTCCGCATAAGAAGGGGGAAACGTTGGGTGGCAGCACTGGGCCTCCCGGTGTGTCCACGATGTAAAAAAGGATGGCACTGGGCCAGCCACTGTCGCCCCAGATATCATTCAGATGGCCAGACCCTTTCACCCCGGAAGGGAAATGGGGGGCCGAGCGCGGGACGCGGGCGCGTGATGACACAAATACCTCACGGAGGGCAGCCGATTCCAAGTGCTACACCAGCCACCTTGAGAGTCATGATGTCAACCACAGTGGTTCCCTCTCAAAAAACTCCTTTTTGCAGCGTCCCATGCAAAAAATTCTCCACCCCAGATATTTCCATGGGCCTCTAGCTGGATTTTTTCAGGGGCTATCTGCAACCTCCATGCCTGTAGTTCTTGCGTAAGGTTTGGCATTATATCCTGTTGTGAAATGTGTTTATTTGATTTGTGTTAGTATGGAACAATGCTAGGGCCGCATGATGAAATATAAGCTCCTATTTAAGAAAAACAGAGTGATTAGTGTACATAGTTCTTGTATCATGCAAAGGAATGATCCAGCAATTTGTGTAAATAGAGGATTTGAAGGGCGAACATTGAGACTCGAGTCTGGGAGATAAGAGGATCAAGGAGTTTTTTTTTTTGGAAACTGCAGACTTTTGCATGGGATGCTGCTCAAGCCTCTGATAACCAGCAAAGAGATCCACCAAATAAGGAGAAAGGGGGAGTTGAAGGACGACCGAAGGACAAAGCCTGGGAGGAAGACTATGAGCCTTCAGCACAAGAGACCCCCAGAAAGACCACCAGAGACTGATACACATGCGTCCAGAGAGGGTCTGGATTCCAGGAACTAATTATAATAACCCCGCCTTTTCTAGGAATAGTGATGAATATGTATTAGTCTAGGAGCATAAAAATCAGACACCTGATGTAACAGGTGTGCGTCCTGGTAGAGCAGAGACTCCCGGTGCACCCAGCGCTGTTTGCTTGCCTCTATTCGCTTAATAAATCACAAAAATCCTATTTGGGACTTAATCATTTATCTCAACTGGGGGCTCGTCCGGGATGGTCTTGGTTCCTGAATTCTGACTGGATCTAGGAGGGGCGCCCCACCATTTGGTGGCTCCTGTTCGAGTCAGGTCAGGACTAACACCATCCTGAACCTGAATAAAGGCAAGGTGATAAATGCTAAAATTCCAAATAGGATTTTAATCAAAGTTTGTGATTTATTAAGTAAATAGAGGCAAGCAAACAGTGCTGGGTGCGCCAGGAGTCTCTGCTCCACCAGGACGCACACCTGTTAAATCACGTGGTTGATTTTTATACTATTAGACTAATACATATTCATCATTATTCCTAGAAAAGGCAGGGTTATTATAATTAGTTCCCAGAATCCGGACCCCCTCTGGGCGCATGCGTATCAGTCTCTGGTGGTCTTCCTGGGGGTCTCTTGTGCTGAGATTTGTAGCCTCCCAAGCTTTGTCTTTCGGTTGTCCTTCAGCTCCCCCCTTTCTCCTTATTTGGTGAATCCCTCTGCCAGACATCAGAGGCTTGGGCAGCGTCTCATGCAGAAATCAGCAGTTTCCGAAAAAAAACTTCTTGGTCCTCTTATCTCTCAGACTTGAGTCTCAGTGTTCGTCCTTCAAGCCCTCTATTTACACAAATTGCTAGGCCTTTAGTTAGCACAATACAAGAACTATGTACACTAACCACTCTGTTTTTCTTAGACAGAAAGTTGCATTTCATCATGTGGCCCTAGCATTGTTTCATCCTGACACGAATCAAATGAAACATATTTCACAATTCCCCACTTCCTTTTTCCATAGTATTGATTCGTGTTTTCTCTTCAACCTTTTCTAGTAACAATTGGATCTCATCTGTCGATTCTGGGAGAGAAGTCCATTTCTTAAGCATCATTACTGATACATCGCCTTTCTTCTCTATTGAAGTCATTACAAACTGAGTACTATTTATTATTCGGTGTATTAGTAATGTAAAGCAAGGTATCATACAAGGTAAAAATAATAACATCATTATACCACATGAAAACAAAAACAATATTCTTTTAACCCATGGTCCTCCAGGCAGCCATGAAAACAAATCCCAATCCGTACCCCTCCAAGTTTGTACTGGGACATGAGCCAATTTTCTGATTTCCTTCGTTATTTGTTTAACCACTTTCCCATTATCATCGATTAGTAAGCAACAATTAGAATCATTCAGTTTTCCACACACACCTCCTTCTTCTGCTAGTAAATAGTCTAAAACCATTCTATGTTGAAATATGGCATTCCTCATCTGGGTGGACTGATCAGCTAAAAGATCCAAAGCTGTCACTGTTTGATTGGTTATAATTTCGAGGACAGCTTGCAGTCTAATTATTCGATTCAGATTATAAATAGGTTCCCAGGCTCCAGATAGTACCTGGTTTGGGTTCCAGGTAGCTGGTCCGTAATACTGTTTGATTCTTTCAGGAGGCCACTCATTTTCTCCCCATTTTTGAGCACTACCCCCTGCTAAGGAAGCATCAATGGATCGTTGTATTCTATTCAGATCATCATATAGTCTTATTCCTAAATTATTCCCTTGTATTTGTGACAATAAAAAGAACAAGGGTCTTATGTACCCCACATAGCATATGCCAGACCAGTTTTTCGGTAGTCTCTTATAAGCATGTTTGCCACACACCCAATAATGTCCCTTTAGAGCCCACGTTCCATTTGGAAAAGGACCATCCCACCCTTCTTTGTTTCTTGGAGCATGAAAGTACAGAGTATCTTTGTTACCGAGTGGTCCTGTTACAATGTTTTTTCCATATGTACACCTCCAGGCCCCTGCATCAGATTTCCACTCACAACTACAATTAAGTCCCTTTTGGCAACCTGTCATATTATGAGCTGACCAGAAATATTTAAAGAACACCCTCTCCCCGTTTTCATTTTGCCATTTCCAGCGGTAGACCCTTACCACATGTTGTTCCTTAGTGGCGTTATCCCGCTGACAGCTCAATATCTGACCATCAAATTGTCTTGTCGCTTGTGCTCTTGCCACAGCTTCACATCCAGGTCCAAAGAATTCTTTATATGAGCATTTCAGCCAAGTCCCGTTTCTCAGCTGGACATGTGTGGCGTTCCATTTCCCACTGTGTGCTGTGCAGTTTATAGGTTTACATTCAGGATCAGTACAATCATATCCAGGAGACAAAGTCCAGTTGCAAATGCTTTTTCCCACTGGTACCGTTCCTGTTCTGTTTAAACAGTATATACCCCGATCTGATGAGTGCAATTTCCACGGGTCTCCTTCCTCTTTCCAAAATTGCGTCCCATTATGAACTTCACTCAAATTACTAACCCACAACTTAGGTTCGACCGGGCCAGCTACCCAGGGCCAATTTCCAGCTCCCCCTGGTCTACCACAAACCCAGCAGTTACTAAGGCTAAAGGCCTTAGCCACTTCCTCCCCCAGAGTGAAAAAGTTATTTCCCCATTCTTGCCCATGGCTCAATTGCCCCTGTAATAACAATACCAGGAAGTATAACTTTTTTTATCCTTATTTCCGTCCGGTCTTGAGAGTGTAGTAAACGTCTCCAATCAAGAGGTTGGGCCCGCTTCCAGGATCGATTTGGGCTGTGTTACCATTCAGCTTTTCAGGGCAATCCGGCTCCTGGAAAACTAATCACAACTTTATATGAATTTTAAAAAGATTCTTATATTATTTTCCTTGGGACAACTTAACCTTAGTATGGGAGAAGTCCGGTCGAGGCCCTCTCACTCGGCAGTCAATACCCATAGGGGTTGCCTCCCTCGGTAGACCATACACACCGCAGTGGAGAGTCCTACCCCGGTCTTGCCTTCTCCCTTTTCTCCTTCTAGGCTTGTCCTTTTTACCTGGTGTCCTTAATCCATGCATAGCTTCATTACCAGAATATTAGTTCCAGTTCCCCAGGAGTGGATTCAACCCTTCAAGCTTCGGTAGTTATTGGCCCCTTCACTCTGGATGCGGGGGTCCAACCCCTTTCTGCTGTTCTCACAGCTGTTTCAGTAGTAAGTAACACAAGAAAAGGCCCTTCCCATATAGGAGATAGGCTTTTTCCTTTCCAGGTTTTTATTAGAACCTTATCTCCCGGTTTTAGCTGGTGGATTGCAAATCCTAAAGGTGGTGTTTGTGCCATCATTCCAATTTCTCTTAGTTCTTTTAATCTTCTTCCAATGGTGATTATATACTTCTGAATATTATGATCTTCAACCACATTATTCCCTAGAGGCATCCCTTGAGAATAAGGCATGCCATATAACATTTGACATGGTGATAATCCAGTCTCAGTGTGTGGTTTAGTTCTAATGTTAAAAAGTGCCAATAGTAAGCATTTCGTCCAGGGCATTTGTCTCGATCACTAACTTAGCCAATTGTTGTTTTATTGTTTGATTCATTCTTTCTACTTTTCCCGAGCTTTGTGGGTGCCACGGAGTGTGGTATTCCCATTGAATACCTAATGATTGACATAACAATTTTATTACTTTTGAAGTAAAGTGTGTGCCCTGATCAGAATCAATATACTAGATTATCCCATATCTGGGTATTAGGTGTTCTAATAAAATTTTTACCACCACTTGTGCTGTAGCTCGTGCTACAGGATATGCTTCAACCCATTGTGTTAAATGATCCACTATTACCAACAGATATTTTATCCTCCCTACCTTAGGCAATTCAGTGAAATCAACTTGCACTTTTTCGAAAGGTCTGTAAGCTGTCTTTCCCCCCCTGTGGCCACTTGTCGAAACACTTTCTTATTTATCTTCTGACAAGTTAAACAACCTTGTGTAATTTGCTTTGCTATTTCATAAATCCCAATACAACCGAATTGTTTAAGGAAATGATCACTTAATGCTTTTGTACCTGTCCTGGTTTCAGTTAGGACAGTTATTTTTCCTCCTAGTAGCTGGTAGGGTGCTATGTTTTGGATTAGGATGAGAAG
>NW_023307691.1:0-4530 GCF_011077185.1 Oxyura jamaicensis
TGAAAGAATGTTTTTCTTTTCTTATAAGAAACACTCCTATTCAAAAGAATATGAATATAATATGATTTCTCATCATAACGTTATAATTTCTCATAAGAAACACTTATATTCAGCCTTGAGGTGGGATGGCTCTCCAAATGAGCTGGCACAGGTGCATGTCTTTCACGAGAATGTTTTCCAGAATGTTGCTGAGGTACTGAGCAACGATGCAAGTCTGCTCTGGGGGTGCTAAAGCGATATGCATCTTCCTCTCTCAAGAGGGAACCGCGAGGCCATCTGCTTTTGTAATGATAACGCTTATGTGACCTGCTGTAGTACGTCTGAGTCAATTGGTCAGAGTCTGTATCACCGTGAGAGAGCTTTCTCTCTCTACTGTCTCCTGTATCTAGCTGTAATAGCTAAGGAGGAAAGGTTTTTAGAACTACATTCAGTGTCAGACTTTAGAGAGGAAGCTTGCCGCAATTTCTCACCAGTCTCACAAGACTCTTTGATGTAGAAACCATTTTCTTTTGAAATGAGTTCATGTTCTTTTGATCTTCTTGCTTTCTCCTTGTCTCCACAGTCATCACATTGGCACTGTTCAAGGTATTCATCATTCTCAGGAGATTTTGGAGGTCCCGGGACACTGCACAACATAAAAACACATTTCTCACTTTTGCTGAAGGAGGTGAATATGAAGAGTAAAACCTTGTTAAGGAAAAAACAAAACGAAACCAAACCAAACCTCAGGACTACAGGAAAACTCTAAAAGATATGCCATTTAGAAACCTATCCGGTGATTATTACACCTTCTTCAGCTCCCAGAGAAAGTGTTTTTCCCCTCTTGCTTCTGAAGCCATTGCAGTAGAAAACCAAACACATCTGTCCCCCTCCACATGTTGTTCTGAATAATAGCCAAAATATTCAAAACCACTGGATTTCTTCTCCCCACATAGCTGAAAACACAACAGTTGAAACATATTTTTCTACCCCTCTGCCAAGAATTTACAGTCACATATCCACACAGTCGCCATGGCCATGGCCAACACGAATCCACACAGTCCAATAAACTCAATTGTCCCTTTCCTCCCCCTGGCTGGAGGCAGGGCCCCTCTAGTCCTGGTCAGAATCTTTGTTTCTGTGTTTGAAGGACTGCCTGCTGGAAGCTGGAGCAGCAAACTTTTCAGAGAACCCCTTTTTCCCGATTGTTTTCTTTTGCAACTCACGTACCCGTGCCTTTAGGGTCATGGTAGATTTTCCATCCCATTTTCTCATGTCCTCTCCATGGTCACGTAGGTAAAACCACAGGGTGGCACGGGCTGTGCACCCACCATATTGTCTTCCTTGTGTGGATGAACGCTTACCCCTGACAGCTCAGACACTAGTTTGTTCAGGTGGGGAGGAAGATAAATTCTCTTGAAGGTGGTGGAACTCTTCAGAAAGCTTCTCCACAGCCGAGATGCAGGCCTCTAAGGAAGAGGAGAGACTTTCTTCATACTGCCGGAGTTGTTTAGCCACTGCATCCACTGTGGGTTCCTCATCCTCCTTCCAGGCCATTATTGCCAATGAGCTGGCATATGATGATGGTGCACTCCGTACAAACTTCCGCTGCATGGGTCGTGTACACTTGACTTCATCTCGATCTGTGGATACTTGGCCGTTGTCTAGGTCCTCATAAATCACCTCCCGTATGGCTAATTCCCTCAGGTACTGGATTCCCTTCTCCATAGTGGTCCACTTGCCTGGTAGACACACAAGCTCTTCTTTGGAGAGAAACCTTTCCCTCACAGCTGACAGGAGACGCCTCCAGAGGCTGTAGGATCGTGCTCCATCTCCAGTCGCTTTGGCAATGCCTGTGTCTCTAGCAAGGGATCCCAGCCGCCTGGCTTCCCTGCCCTCTGATTCCACCCAATTGGCTCTGGTGTCCCAGCACCGGAGCAGCCAGGTGACAAGCTGCTCACCTATGCAGCGACCAAAATCTTTTCTCACATCTTGTAGCTCACGCTGGTGTAGGTTTCGGGTAATTACTGTTGATTTTTCAACATCCTCATCTTCATCCTCCTGCATCTCTGATGGCCCAGCCTCGCCTTCTCTATACCTAGACCTAGCAGAAGACTCTGTGTTCTAAACGACCTGAATCTCTATACCATTTTTTCAACTTGTCTACAAGGGCAACTTGCACTGCTACAGCTCATTTCTCTGACCCAGCCACAGGATCTGGAGTGGCTGCAGGAGCTGGAACTGGAGCAGCTGCAGGGGCTGGAGAGGCTGCAGGGGCTGCAGGGGCTGCAGGGTCCATCTTCTGGTCCATCGTAGGGGTTGGAGTGGCTGTTGGGCCTGTCACAGGACTTGGAGTGCCCACAGGGTCTGTCACTAGGTTGACAGCAGCATCAATCGCAGCTCGATAGGCATAGGCCAGACCCCAGCACGCTACAGTGAGTTGTGTCACTTTGGAACTGCCAGAGTCATTACACCCTTTTTTCAAGCATTCTACCAGTTTTTTAGGATTTTGCAGTTGTTCAGGGGTGAATTTCCAAAACACCGGAGGTGCCCACTGCTCTAGAGACCTGCCCATATCCTCCCACACTCCCTGCCACTCACAACTATCCCGCCTCAGGACAGATCTCTGGATGAGACTCCTAAGTAGTTGTTTAACCTTAAACAAAACCCAAAGCGCATTCAGGAGACGTCACAACAAGAACACGCTGGTCTGAGTATCCCAAGGATATTCAACACCCTGGAGAACTATCGTAACTAGCTCGGAGGATAAGAGGCTGGTGAAGGAGAAAGGGAGAGTCAACAAGTGGGAAAAAATATCTTTCCCTGTCCCCTCCACAGATTGGCTCCCTGATGAAAAAAGGCAATAGGTGTAATTGTTAATAGTTCCGAGTCAACGACAGTGCTGAGTACAAATACCAGGTCAGAGTCGTGACCAGAAATTTCATCATATCATAAGCCATTGTTACAGCGCACAGTACCGAAACGATCTTAAACCAGGGCCCGGAAAGGATAAACAGCACAACAGGGAGCACATACAGAAAGTAACGTGCTAGAAAACTCAGTTTGGAATACAGGCACAGCAGACTTGAGATTAAAGCCGTCAACGTTGTGACTAGCAACTATTAAGCAGCTCTAATACCAATTTTAATTTAACACACTCTGGTCAGATCTGTCATTATCTCAACCTTTGTGCCCCACATTGGGCGCCAAAAAGGACTGTTGTGGTTTAACCTGGCCAGCAGCTAAGCACCACACAGCTGTTCGCTCACCCACCCCCCTCCCTCTCTGGGATGGGGGATGTTATAAATTAGCTCTCAATTAATTGACAGAGAGGGTCATGTCCAATAATGCAAATGATTTTATGAAGTAAGCAGCCAACAAGCAAAACAGCGCTGGGCGGACGGGGAGTCTCTGGCTCCACCAACGGCGCGCACCCACCCTCCCCCAGAATCGTCCTTTTATCGCCTGGTGGTTCCGGTATACGTGACACATCCTGGTATGTTCTGCGGCTGCGCATGCTGTTGCCAGGGGGTCGTCTCGGTCCCTTTGGTGGTCGTGAAGATGAAGGCCGTAGTCTTCCTCTGCATTGTGACTCAACTTCTTTTCCCTTATCTGGTCATGTTGGCCCAGCATGAAGCAGGAAGGCAGGATGCTGCCAAACTAGTTAACAACTTATCAAGAAGTGGTTACATGACCTTGCAACAGTGACTTTAAGCAGAAGATGAAAGAAGGGGGGGAAGGGGGGTGGGGGGTGGGGGGGGGGCTCCCTCCTCCTTGCTGGTTTCAAGCGAATCCTTTATGTACTCTTTTGTTACATTAAGTAAGGAATTTCATAATGTCCAGCCAGGCACTTCACAGTTTCTTATCACCCAGGAACCTTCACTACCCCCACTCTTCAAACAGAACAAAGACAATGAACAAACATTTATTGTATATTACAGGGGAGAGAAAGGGGAAAGTGAAGCCTGTGGGTTGAGATAAAGACAGTTTATTAAGATAGAAAATAATAACAATAACAATAACAATAACAATAATAATAATAATAATAATATATTGGTGACCTGTTTGGTGATAAACTAGTATTGATTGATCCGGCAGTGCACTAAGGGTTAAGAAGGGCACAGAGTGGCAGTCAGGCTGAAGTAAGAAGTTTCTAGGCTCCAAGGAGCCTGTAGGGAGCCACATGACCTACACATGATCGGAAGGAATGCACCAATCAGAAGCCTGTAACCATGCGCGCTGCCCCCCTGCGGCATTGGTTGGCTCAGGGTAGGTAAGATCTGGCATTGAAACAATAAAGGGTCTCCATTCTTTGACGATCATGGGGTCTGTGTCTTCATTCCCTTCAATAATAGTACTACTACTGCTACTAATGTGTACGAAACAAGTGATGCACAATGCAATTGCTCACGACCCGCTGACCGATGCCCAGCCCGTCCCCGAGCAGCCGGCCCCCCACCCCGGCTAGCCACCCCTATATATTATTCAGCATGCCGTCAGATGCTATGGGATTATGGAATACCCCTTTGGCCAGTTGGGGTCAGCTGTCCT
>NW_023307692.1:0-4158 GCF_011077185.1 Oxyura jamaicensis
CAAGGGCTACCTATTGAGAGACTTCTGTTTTTTGTAGAACAGAAAGAAATAGAAAGTGTCATAGAAAGAAATCAGGTTATTCAAGCATATCTGGCTTTCATAAACCCTGGCAGACAAGGGGTCCTGGTTTGGGCTACAATATAGTTAATTTTCCTCCTAGTAGATGGTACGGTGCTGTATTTTGGATTTAGGATGAGAATAGTTTTGATAACACACTGATATTTTAATTGTTGTGGAGCAGCGTTTAAACTAAACCAAGGACTTTTCAGCTTCTCACACTGTCCTGCCAGTTAGCAGGCTGGGTTGCAGCAGGATCTGGTAGGGGATTTTTTTTATTATTATTATTTTTATTCTTTCCTCCATCCCAATGGGGTGGAGTGACAGGGGAGAAGAGAAAAGAGGGGAAGTTGAGTGAACATCTGTGTGGTGCTTAGCTGCCAGACGGGTTAAACTACAACAGTCTTTTTGGTGCCCAATTTGGGGACTGAAGAGTTGAGATAACAATAGAGCATGTCAAAACATAATTGCTGTAAGCATTAGATCAGTTTAATAGTTGTTAATCACAATTTATTTATTTATTTGTTTGTTTTCATCTCAGGTCTGCTATGCCTGTTACCCAAATTGAGTTGTATAACACATTACTTACTGTAGGTATTCCCTGTGATGCTGTTTATCCTTTCCGAGGACTGGTTTAAGGTTATTATTTTGCTGTACAATGTAACACTGGCTTATGATATGATAAAATTACTGGTCATTAAACAAATCTGGTATTTGTACTCAGCGTTGTTGTCAACTCCATGCTTTGGAAACCATAGCTCAGAAACTATTAATAATTGCACCTTTTACCTTTTATCTTTAGGGAGCCACTTTATGGTGGGGGCAGTGTGAGATGTTTTTTTCCCCACTTGTTCACTGTCTTTTTCTCCTTCACCTCCATCTTCTCCTCTTGGCTTGTTACTATATCTCTTCAAAGCTTTGATTATCCTTGGGATGTTCAAACCAGCATGTTGTTATTGTTATGTTTCCTGAATGCATGTCAGGTTTTGTTTAAGGTTAAACAACTACTTAGGAATGCTATCCAGAGGTCTGTCCTGAGGCAGGATAGTTGTGAGTGGCAGGGAGTGTGGGAGGATATGGGCAGGCATCTAGAGCAGTTGGCACCTCCAGTGCTTTGGAAATTCATAGAATCATAGAATATCCCGAGCTGGAAGGGACCCATAAGGCTCATCAAGTCCAACTCCTGGTACCGCACAGGTCTACCCAAAAGTTTAGACCATGTGACTAAGTGCACAGTCCAATCTCTTCTTGAATTCAGACAGGCTCGGTGAAGTGACTACTGTTCCAATGCACAACCACCTTCTTGGTGAAGAACCTCCTCCTGATATCTAGTTTAAACTTTCCCTGCTTCAGCTTAACCCTGTTCCCGTGGGTCCTGTCACTGGTGTTTATGGAGAATAGGTCTCCTGCCTCTCCACTCCTCACAAGGAAGTTGTAGACCGTGATGAGGTCCCCCCTCAGCCTCCTCTTCTCCAGGCTGAACAGGCCCAGTGACCTCAGCCACTCCTCAAATGTTTCCCTCTCCAGGCCCTTCACCATCCTTGTTGCCCTCCTCTGGACACTCTCTAACAGTTGAATGTCCTTTTTGTACTGTGGTGCCCAGAACTGCACACAGTACTTGAGTTGAGGCCGCACCAGTGCAAAGTACAGTGGGACAATCACTTCCCTCGACCAACTAGCAATGCCGTGCTTGATGCACCCCAGGATATGGTAGGCCCTCCTGGCTGCCAGGGCACACTGCTGGCTCATATTCAAGTTGCTGTCAACCACAACCCCCAGATCCCTCTCTGTGGGGCTGCTCTCCAGTGTATTGTCACCCAGTCTGTACATATAGCCAGGGTTGCCTGGTCTCAGATGCAGGACCTGGCACTTGCTTTTGTTAAACTTCATGCGGTTGGTTATCGCTCAGCTCTCCAATCTGTCCAGATCTCTCTGCAAGGCCTTTCCACCCTCATCCGAGTTCATAGATCCTCCAAGTTTGGTGTCATCAGCAAATTTGCTCAAAACACCTTCTAGTCCTACATCCAAATCATTTATAAAAACATTGAAGAGGACTGGCCCTAAAATGGAGTCTTGAGGGACCCCACTAGTGACCAGCCACCAGCCTGATGTGGCCCCATTTACCACAACCCTTTGAGCCCTGCCCTTCAGCCAATTGTTCACCCATCATATGATGTTTTTCTTAAGTTGTACACTGGACATTTTGTCCAGTAGGATCCTATGGCAAACCATGTCAAAAGCCTTGCTGAAGTCCAAAAAGATCACATCAGCTGGTTTCCATTGCTCAACTAGATGGGTGATCTTATCATAATAGGAAATCAATTTTTTTAGGCAGGACCTACCTTTCATGAACCCATGTTGGCTGGGACCAATGACTGCATTGTCCCCCAGGTGCACTTCAATAACTTCAAGAATCATCTTCTCCATAATTTTACCAGTCACTGAAGTGAGACTGACAGGCCTGTAATTGCTAGGGTCTTCTTTCTTACCCTTCTTGAAAATTGGCACATTTGCCAGCTTCCAGTCTAACAGGACCTCTCCAGATTCCCAAGATCATTGAAAAATAATTGGGAGAGGTCCTGCGATGACATCAGCCAGCTCTTTAAGCACCTATTCACCCCTGCCAGAACAATTCACCCCCGAACAAGTGCAAGATCCTATAAAACTGGCAGAATGCTTGAAAAAGGTATGTCATCATCCTGGCAATTCCAAAGAGACATAAATCATTGCAGTGTGCTAGAGCTTGGTCAATGCTTACCAAGCTGTAATGAACACCACTATAACACCAGTGACAGTCCCTGCAGGTGCTTCAAGCCCTGAGATGGGTTCAGCAGCCACTCCAACCCCTGTAACAGGCCCTGAAGTTACTCTAACCTCTGTGTCAGGCCCCAAGGCTGGTTCAAGGAAACAAAAGGGGCCAGTGTCTGTTGCCCCTGTAACCAAGATTTAAAAAAAAAAAAAAAAAAATGGATGGGAAAGACAGGTTGTTTAGAAAGAAGAGGAGCTACTCAGTCTGGGGAGGAAGAAGAAGATGAGGCAGGCTACTCCAAAGTGGCTGGGCCATCAGAAGAACATGAAGATGAAAAGGAAAATACCATAAAAACATCAATAACTACCGAGGCCTATACCAGTGTGAGCTATTAGATAAGTGAAAAATTTTCACTTGTCATCCAGGTGAACACCTTTCACCTAGCTGTTCCAGTTTAGGGATAGCAGAGCCAATAATCTGGAATTAGAGGACAGAGAAGCCAGGCAGTTGGGATCCCTCACTATGGAAGGGAGCATTGATAAAGCAATTGGAAAAGGAGCACAAATCCTCACCCTATGTAGGCATCTTCTGTCAAGTGTGAAAGAAAGGTGTTTTTTCAAGGAAGATACTTGTCTTGTAGGTCAACCACACAAGTGGACCACCATGGACAGGAGAATCTAGTACCTGAGGGAATGAGCAGTGCAGGAGGTGATTAATGTTGACAATGAACAGCTATCCAAAGATCCAGGTGAAGTCAAGTGTACATGACCCACGTGGCGGAAGTTTTTATAGACTACACCATCATCATATGAGAGCTCATTGGTAGTAATGACCTGGAAAAAAACAAGAGGAACCCACATTGGATGAATTGACTAAACAACTCTACCAGTATGAAGTCTCTCCTCTGCTCTACATGCCTATGTCTTGGCTGTGGAGAAACTTTCTGTGGTGGTTTTACTCAGGTGAGTGGCCGAGATCCACAACAACTGCTCCCTCACTCCCCCTCCTCAAAGAGGAATGGGGAGAAACTACGATGAAAAGGTCTCATGGCTTGAGATAAGGACGAGGAGATCACACAGTCATTATCATGACGGGCAAAACAGACTCAGCACAGGGACACAGCGAGATTTATTACCAATTACTAACAAGTTAGAGAAGAGAAAACCAAAAGCACCTTTCCCCTATCCACCCTCTTCCACATCCTCCCCCCAAGCAGTGCAGGGGAATGGGGGAGTGGGGCTATGGTCAGTCTATAGTGATTCTTCTCCACCACTCGTTCTCGGTCACTCTCGTCCCCTGCGCTGCGGGGTCCCTCCCATGGGATGCAGTCCTTGCTGAACTGATCTGGTGTG
>NW_023307693.1:0-2746 GCF_011077185.1 Oxyura jamaicensis
ACAGAATCACAGAATCACAGAATAGTCTAGGTTGGAAGAGACCTCCAAGATCACCGAGTCCAACCTCTGACCTAATGCTAACAAATCTTCCACTAAACTATATCCCTAAGCTCTACATCTAAACACTTTTAAAGTCCTCCAGGCAGAGTGACTCAACCACTTCCCTGGGCAGAATATTCCAGTGACTAACAACCCGTTCAGTAAAGTTTTTCCTAATATCCAACCTAAACCTTTCCTGGAGCAACTTTAGCCCATTCCCCCTCGTCCTGTCACCAGGCACGTGGGAGAATAGACCAACCCCCACCTCGCTACAGCCTCCTTTCAGGTACCTGTAGAGTGCAATAAGGTCACCCCTGAGCCTCCTCTTCTCCAGGCTAAACAGTCCCAGCTCCCTCAGCTGCTCCTCGTAAGACTTGTTCTCCAGACCCTTCACCAGCTTTGTAGCCCTTCTCTGGTCTCGCTCAAGCACCTCGATGTCCTTCTTGTAGTGAGGGGCCCAAAACTGAACACAGTACTCGAGGTGCGGCCTCACCAGAGCCGAGTACAGGGGGACAATCACTTCCCTGGACCTGCTGGCCAGTTTCTTATGCAAGCCAGGATGCTGCTGGTCTTCTTGGCCGCCTGAGCACACTGCTGGCTCATATTCAGCCGACTATCAGCCACTACTCCCAGGTCCTTCTCTGCCCGGCAGCTTTCTAACCACACATCTCCCAGCCTGGAGCTCTGCTTGGGGTTGTTGTGCCCCAGGTGCAGGACCCGGCACTTGGCCTTGTTGAACTTCATACCGTTGGCCTCGGCCAATTGGTCCAGCCTATCCAGATCTTCCTGCAGAGCCTTCTAACCCTCGAGCAGATAGACACACGCACCTAACTTGGTGTCGTCTGCAAACTTGCTGAGGGCGCACTCGATCCCCTCGTCCAGATCATCGATGAACATGTTAAAGAGGACTGGCCCCAGTACCGAGCCCTGCGGGACTCCACTAGTGACCGGCCTCCAACTGGATTTAACTCCATTCACCAGAACTCTCTGGGCCCGGCCATCCAGCCAGCTCTTAACCCAACAAAGCTTATGCCAGTCCAAGCCATGAGCAGCCAGTTTCCTGAGGAGAATGCTGTGGGGAACGGTGTCAAATGCCTTACTGAAGTCAACAGTGAACTCAACAACCACGTCCACAGCCTTTCCCTCATCCACTAAGCGTGTCACCTTGTCATAGAAGGAGATCAGGTTCGTCAAGCAGGACCTGCCCTTCATAAACCCATGCTGACTAGGCCTGATCACCCGCTTGCCCTGCAACTGCCGCATGATGACACCCTAGAAAATCTGCTCCATGAGCTTCCCTGGCACTGAGGTCAAACTACCAGGCCTATAGTTCCCCGGGTCTACCCTCCGGCCCTTCTTGTAGATGGGCATCACGTTGGCTAGCTGCCAGTCAAGTGGGACCTCCCCCAATAGCCAGGACTGCCGATAAATGATGGCAAGTGGCTTGGCCAGCTCCTCCGCCAGTTCTCTCAGTACCCTCGGGTGGATCCCATCCAGCCCCATCGGCTTGCATACATCCAAATGTTGTAGCAGGTCACCAACCATTTCCTCGTGGATTGTGGAGGCCACATTCTGCTCCCCATTCCCTTCCACCAGCTCAGGGTACTGGGCGTCCAAAGAACAACTGGCTTTGCTGTTAAAGACTGAGGCATTAAGCACCTCAGCTTTTTCTTCATCTCTGGTTACTAAGTTTCCCCCCGCATCCAGTAAAGGGTGGAGATTCTCCTTAGTCCTCCTTTTGGTATTGATGTATTTATAAAAACACTTTTTGTTGTCTTTAACAGCAGTAGCCAGATTGAGCTCCAGATGAGCTTTGGCCTTTCTGATTTTGTCCCTGCACCGCCTCGCAGCATCCTTGTACTCCCCCTGAGTGGCCCGCCCTCTTTTCCAAAGATTATAAATCCTCCTTTTTCTCCTAAGCTTGAGCCACAGCTCTCTGCTCAGCCAGGCTGGTCTTCTTCCACGCCGGCTCATCTTTGGGCACGTGGGGACAGACCGCTCCTGAGCCATTAAGATTTCTTTCTTGAAGAGTGCCCAGCCTTCCTGGGCTCCTCTGTCTTTCAGAACCACCTCCCAAGGGACTCTGCCAACCAGTGTCTTGAACAGCTCAAAGTCAGCCCTCCGGAAGTCCAAGACAGCAGTTTTCCTGATCCCCTTCCTGACTTCGCCGAGTATTGAGAACTCTACCATTTTGTGGTCACTCTGCCCAAGACAGCTCCCGACCAGCACGTCTCCCACCAGTCCTTCTCTGTTAGTGAACAGAAGGTCTAGCGAGGCACCTCCCCTGGTAGGCTCGCCAACCAGCTGCGTCAGGAAGTTATCTTCCACGCTCTCCAGAAACCTCCTAGACTGCTTTCTCTGGGTTGCGTTGTGCTTCCAGGATATGTCTGGGAAGTTAAAGTCCCCCACAAGAACAAGCGCTGACGATTTTGCAACTTCTGCCAGCTGCCTGTAGAACTCCTCATCCATCCCCTCATCCTGGTTTGGCGGTCTATAACAGACCCCCACCAGGATGCTTGCCTTGTTGGCCTTTCCACTGATCCTAACCCATAGCGACTCCACCTTGTCATTCCCATCCTCAAGTTCGATGACGTCAAAACACTCTCTAATATAGAGAGCCACTCCACCACCCCTTCCGTGCTGCCTGTCCCTTCTGAAGAGCCTATAGCCAGACATTGCAGCACTCCAGTCATGAGAGTGGTCCCAC
>NW_023307694.1:0-2213 GCF_011077185.1 Oxyura jamaicensis
AAAATAATTTCAATAGACCAGAAAATTGTGTGGTCCAATTTATAACAGTTCACATGTTTGCTAAAATCTGGGAGGAGCATGAGTTGATCAAATGTAAGGGGAAGGAATTGGTCCACAAAGAGCTTGTAAAGAAAGACCTAGATAATTTGCACTTCCAGTATGTAATAATAATAGCGCATATAAAAGAGCACCAGAAGGGGAATTCAGTCACTTCCCCGGGCAACTCTGTGGCAGATGAAAAAGGCTGGCCGGTGGCTTGCAATCACAAAATCACTATAAATCTTCTTATACCTGAAGGAATTAGGAGCCACGAAGTCTGAAGGTAAATGGATACTTCCTGATGGGAGAGAAATGCTGAATAAAGCGCTAATGAGGCAAATATTAACTGTTTTACATCAAGAGAGTCATTGGGGAATTCAAGCAATGTGTGCCGCTGTGCTACTGAAATACGTATGTGTGGGATTATATACTCTGGCTAAACAAGTATTCAGGAGTTATGTAGTATGTCAAAAGGTAAATAGGAAAATTATACACAAGCAGCCCAAAGCAGGGCTAGAACCAGGAATTCAACCCTTCCAAAGTGTACAGGTAGATTTTACAGAATTCCTTACAGTAGGTAGATTTAAATACTTATTAGTCTTGGTCGATCATTTGTCAGGGTGGGTAGAAGCTTTCCCTTCAGTATCTGCTACTGCAAGCTTGGTAGCTAAGGTATTTCTAGAACAGATAATTCCCAAGTATGGAATCGTTGAAAATATTGACTTTGATCAAGGAAATCACTTTACGTCACAAATATTGCAAGGGCTAACATGGACTCTAGGAATTAAGTGGAAATTTCACACTCCTTGGCATCCTTCCTCTTCTGGAAGGGTGGAGCGGGTGAATCAGACAACAAAGAAGCAATTGACTGAGTTCTGGAAACTCGGCTCCCCAAACACAGTGCTTACCTTTGGCACTTCTCTGAATTCAAACAGCGACAAAGAAGATGTGGGAGTTTCACCATATGGAATATTATTTGGATTGCTGTACCTAGGCAAAGGGAATGAATTACCCTTGGACCCTACCCTTGGAAGTCCATCCCTTCTGAGCAGGAGATTGGGTTCTGATATGGACATGGAGGGAATCAAAGTTACAACCTGACAAGTCTGTCCGAGATGGTATTCCAGAGTCTAATGGTACTGGATTTATTACTGGCCTTGCAAGGAGTGGTTCACAGTATAATTGATGCCAGTTGCTGTAAGTATGTAGACCAAATGGGGCGAACTGAGACTTCTCCCAAATATTTTTGAGATCAAACCAAGATCTTACATGAGGTGTGCCAAGATGACACTTCCTGGATATTTAGAGACATATGGGAAAAATTGACCTCATGGTTGCCTGGAAGGGATTGGCTCAAGCAACCATTTGTTGGTGTTCTAGTAATAATGGCATTGTGTATCTGTCATCCCCCGTGACATCCAAAGAAAAATATTGCACCCTAGTGTTGGAAAAACTGAAGGGTGGGGGGATGTGAAGAGGTACAAAAACAACAATAGGAGTAAGAAAAGAGGGGGGAATTGTGAGAATTAAAGTTTTTTTTGTTTGTTTGTTTTTATGTTTTTTTTTTTCCCCCCCATTTATTGGAAGACCCTTTGGGAGTGGCAGAACGAATGGACCAAAAAGAAAGATGAGACTCCCAACGGAGTGGCTGGAGAGGCTGCAAAAAAGTTTGCAACTATATAGTGGTTTAGATCCAAGGACTCCTGTGGGAGAAGCCCTATTAAAAACTCAGTTTGTGGCTAAATCCTGGACAAATATCAGGAAGAAATTGGAGAAAATAGAAGAATGGCAAGATAAGGGGTTAGACGAACTTCTGAGAGAAGCACAGAAGTATATGTAAGGAGAGAAGATGAGAAGGAAAAGAAACAAGTGCGGATGATGGTAGCGGCGGTGCGGGAAGGTCAGAGGGGAGTGTCCTGGTTTCAGTTAGGACAGTTATTTTTCCTCCTAGTAGCTGGTAGGGTGCTATGTTTTGGATTAGGATGAGAAGAGTGCTGATAACATGCTGATGTTCTAATTGCTGGAGAGCAATGCTTACACTATGCCAAGGACTTTTCAGCTCCTCGCTCTGTCCTGCCAGCGGGCAGGCTGGGGGTGCAGCAAAAGCTGGGAGGGGATAAACCCAGGACAGCTGACCCAAACTGGCCAAAGGGGTATTCCATACCATCTGACGT
>NW_023307695.1:0-11031 GCF_011077185.1 Oxyura jamaicensis
GTCGGGGTGCCAGGAGGAGCTGTGCTTCAGTACCGACCACTTCCGAATCAGATCAAACTCCCTCATATGCTGCCAATATCTCTTTTACAGTTGGAGTATAGCGGGCTGTGGGAAAGGAATTTGCAGGTGGCTTCACGCTGTTTCACACATGAATTAGAGATAATGAGGAAATAAGCGGTAGAAACAAAAACTTGAGCAAGTTTGAGATTAAGTAAATTGGCTACAGTGTTAAAGATGAGCTTTGGGCAGTGGCCAATTGCTGGCTGGCTCGAGGCGTGTGTCTGATGGTCTCTTACCATTTGTATGACAGAATTGGGTGCGTGGACAGCACGTGGGGCTGCCGGAAAAGTATATGTAGCAGTAAAAAAAGGGCAATAAAGGCCTTCTGTTCAAGAACCACTAGGAGTCCATGTCTTGCATCCCTTCAGCAGGCCTCAGAT
The DNA here is from genome assembly GCF_011077185.1 of Oxyura jamaicensis. NCBI lineage: Eukaryota > Metazoa > Chordata > Aves > Anseriformes > Anatidae > Oxyura > Oxyura jamaicensis. The sequence continues at coordinate 441 of NW_023307695.1, forward strand.
CCTCTGTATCCCCGACTCCAAAACCCTAGGGGTCGACCTCGAGCTTCCCCTGGTTCTTTCTGCCAGAGGCTCCAGGTGGAGCCATTCTCCCCGGCTGCGGTGTAGAGCACATTCTTTACATCTGGTCCTGTTCGGACTGGCCCAAGGGCTACTGCATGGACTATTTCCTGCTTAATTTGTTGAAAGGCTTGTCGTTGCTCAGGGCCCCATTCAAAATCATTCTTCTTACGGGTTACTTGGTAGAGCGGGTTTACAATCAGAAGCGGGTTTACAATCACATTTTGGAATGTGCATTCTCCAAAACCCCACAACACCTAGGAAAGTTTGTGTTTCTTTTTTGCTAGTTGGTGGGGACATAGCTGTTATTTTGTTGATCACATCCATTGGGATTTGCTGACGCCCATCTTGCCTTTTCATTCCTAAAAACTGGATCTCTCGTGCAGGTCCTTTAACTTTATTTTGTTTTATGGCAAAACCGGCCTTCAGAAGGATTTGGACTATTTTGTTCCCTTTCTCAAAAACTTCCTCTGCTGTGTCACCACACACAATGATGTCATCGATGTACTGCAGGTGTTCAGGAGCTTCCCCCTGCTCCAGCACAGACTGGATCAGTCCATGGCAAATGGTAGGGCTATGTTTCCACCCCTGAGGCAGCCGATTCCAAGTATATTGGACTCCCCTCCAAGTAAAAGCAAACTGTGGCCTGCACTCTGCTGCTAGAGGGATGGAGAAAAATGCATTAGCGATATCAATTGTGGCGTACCACTTGGCTGCCTTTGATTCCAGTTCATACTGGAGTTCTAGCATGTCCAGCACTGCAGCAGTCAGTGGTGGCATGACTTCGTTCAGGCCACGATAGTCCATTGTTAGTCTCCACTCATCATTAGACTTTCGCACTGGCCTTATGGGACTATTAAAAGGTGAATGAGTCTTGCTAATCACTCCTTGGCTCTCCAGTTGACGAATCAGCTCATGGATGGGAATCAGGGAGTCTCGGTTGGTGCGATATTGCTGCCGGTGCACAGTTGTAGTAGCAATTGGCACTTGCTGTTCTTCGACCCTCAGCAACCCCACAACAAAAGGGTCCTCTGAGAGACCGGGCAAGGTAGACAATTGTTCAACGCCCTCTGTCTCTAAGGCAGCTGTGACAAAAGCCCACCGGAACCCTTTTGGGTCCTTGAAATATCCTCTCCTGAGGTAGTCTATGCCAAGGATGCAAGGATCATCTGGGCTAGTCACAATGTGGTGCTTTTGCCACTCATTCCCAGTTAGACTCACTTCAGCCTCCAATACAGTTAATTGCTGGGATCCCCCCGTCACTCCATAAATACTGATGGGCTCTGGCCCTTCATAGCTTGATGGCATTAGAGTACATTGTGCACTGGTGTCTACTAAAGCCTTATACTTCTGTGCATCTGACGTGCCAGGCCATCGAATCCACACAGTCCAATAAACTCGATTGTCCCTTTCCTCCCCCTGGCTGGAGGCAGGGCCCCTCTAATCCTCGTCAAAATCTTCATTTCTGTGCCTGGAGGACTGCCCGCTGGAAGTTATAGCAGCAAGCTTCTCAGAGAACCCCTTTTTCCTGATTGTTTTCTTTTGCAACTCAAGTACCTGTGCCTCTAGGGTTGAGGTAGGTTTTCCATCCCATTTTCTCACAGGGTGGCACGGGGTGTGTACCCTTGCGCAGTTGAACGCTTACCCCTGATAGCAGAGACACTGGTTCGTTCAGGTGGGGAGGAAGATAAATTCTCTTTAAGTTGGTGGAACTCTTCAAAGTTTCTCCACAGCCGAGACGCAGGCCTGTAAGTAAGAGGAGAGACTTTCTTCGTACTGCCGGAGTTGTTTAGCCACTTCGTCCACTGTGGGTTCCTCATCCTCTTTCCAGGCCATTATTGTCAATGAGCTGGCATATGATGTAGTAGTAAAAAAGGGCAATAAAGGCCTTCTGTTCAAGAGCCATCAGGAGTCCGTGTCTTTCATCCCTTCAAATGGTGACCCCGACTTGTGAGGAGCAGCGCTGCACGACTGTCTGAAGGGAACCCAGCCGAACGAGTCAAGCTCGCAGCAGGACTCCAGCTTCAACCCTGGGACATCACCTGGAGGACGGGTGAGCGGCTGGGCATTAATCATGGGAGCTAGCCTCTCGGCAGAGGAAGAGGCTATAACGAAACTACTAATGCAACTCCTAACAGAAAGGGGAGTAAAATATGATCCGTTTAAGATAAAGCTATTATTGAAATTCTTGCGAAAACAAGGGTTCCCCTCAATGGCTTCCGCAGTATTTGATGTAAAAACTTGGGACCAAGCGGGGGAAAAAATATGGGAAGCAGCGTCCAGTGGGGATACTAATGCTGTTGAGGTCATGACTATGTGGTGGCTGGTGACTGAGACCTTAAGATCGTGGCAGGCAGATAAGAAAGTACAGACCGCCGTTGCCCAGGCAATAACAGCAGCCAAACCAAGATCAGAGCCTGCAAGGTCACCAGAGCGGTGCAATTTAACAAACCCGGGGAGTGACAAGGAAGAGGGCCGAGGACCGCCGCCACAGAGCTCCTCCCTGCTGCTGCCACAGAACCCCTCCCCGCTGACCCCCTCAGCTCCCGCCTTGCCTACTCCCGATAATTCCTCCCTGGGGGCCCGAGCTTTCAACCCGCAGGAATGATTGGAGCTAGTGTGCCGGGAAGCGCTAAAGGACAGGGACCTGGTAGGAATGGCTTTCCCAGTGCAGGTGCGACCCAATGGTCCAAATGAATATACTGTCTTCCAATGGGACCTAATTAAAGAATTAAGAAAGATTGAGACTACATATGGATTACACACACCATTTACTCAGTCATTCTTAGAAAATATTATGACTAGTCAATTGTTGGTGCCGTACGATTGCCGTCAGATAGCCGCGATGATTTTAACGCCAACACAAAAATTACTCTGGGAGCAAAAATGGAAAGAAGGGTGTGAATTAGCTGCCCTGGGTAACATAGAACGGCAGCCTGGCGACCCCCTCTGGGGAGCCAGGATCCCACAGTTGATGGGGACTGAGCCGTTACTTGATCCGAGATTGCAGGCTAGGCTCGACGATGTCATCCTGCAGCAATCCGCGTCTCTGGCCTTCCAGGCTATGCTGAAGTTGCCTGAAGTTGGAAGGGTCGAGCCCTCATTTACCAGCATTAGGCAACAAGTTACCGAGCCTTATATGCAATTCATTGACAGATTGCAAGACGCTTTGGACAAACAATTTGACAACCGTGAGGCCAAAGAGGCCCTTATACTAAAACTGGCAGTGGAAAATGCAAACACAGACTGTAAGAAAATACTCCAAGCCCTGCCTGCTAATACTACATTAGTACAAATGGCAGAGGCTTGCAATCGAGTTGGATCCATAGAACATCACACTGCTGCTTTGGCCGGAGCTTTTGCTGCTGCGCTTAAAACTGGGGGTAAACAGTGTTTTTACTGTCGAGCCACTGAATGCCACTGAATGCCCACAGCGAGGAGCGGGGGGGGGGAGGGGGTGGAACGTGGTAACCCTGCTCCTCCCGCTGCTTGCCCACGATGCGGCAAGGGATGGCACTGGGCTAGCCAGTGCCAGTCGACGCATAATGCAAAGGGACAACCTTTACAACCGTGGCAGGGAAATGGGAAGCGGAGCACGGGGCGGGGCTGCACGATAACACAAGTGCCCTGGTCCTCCGTCGTGGACGGGCCGTCCTCATGGAAGTCACGATGACTAATGATGACTACCAGTCTGCAACCGCAGCCGCCCACTGCTCCAGCGATCCCACCGACTACCTCACCGTGGATTCCCTCACAGCCAGAACCCAAGGAAGCGCTGGATTGGATATCTCCACAGTAACGAACTGCACCCTTTGGGACACTTGGGTTCCCAAAATACCCCTAAACATAAAGGGACCAATAGGGAAGGGATGCAGCACCCTTTTGCTAGGATGGTCTAGCACCACACTAACGGGACTTTTTGTACTGCCTGGAGTAATCGATGCTGATTATCAAGGAATAATACAAGCAATGGCATGGACTCCCTCTCCTCCAATGCTCATACCAAAGGGGACTAGTATTGCACAGTTAATACTATTTAAAGCCATAGTTCCACAAGCAGAGAAACGCAATCGACATGGCGCAGGGTTTGGATCGATGGGACCCCCATCAGTTTTTTGGTCCTCGGCCATCGCCATCAAGAGACCTACACTGACACTTCATCACCCAAAGGCCGACCCCTCGATCACACGAATAACCGTATTAATGGATACCAGGGCAGATGTCATGGTAATTGCCCTTCAGGATTGGCCCAAAGATTGGCTGTTAGATTCCATCACAAAAGGCCTTGTGGGAGTCGACAGTGTCTCTGATACTTTTCAGAGCCAGTATATGCTTACCATTAAGACTCATGAAGGCTCACTCTATAACATCCGGCCATATGCTGCCCACATACTTGTCAGTCTCCTGGGGAGGGAAGTGATGGGACAGGGCAAGTTCACCCTGAGCTTTCTGGAAAATTTTCAATAGCGGCCATTGATGAATGACCGTGCATGAGACTCACCTGGAGGGCTAATAATCCTGTGTGGGTGAATCAATGGCCGCTCCCTGCAGAAAAGGTTGCTGCTCTCCAAGAACTTCTCCAAGAACAATTACAATTGGGACACATTACCCCCACAACCAGCCCCTGGAATTCACCCATGTTTCTTATTAAAAAGAAAAGCAGAAAATTGAAATTACTTCACGATTTATGTCAAATAAACAATGCTATGGAAGACATGGGAGCTCCCCAGCCCAGATTACCTTCTCCCGCTATGATCCCTCGAAATTGGAATATAGTAATTATCGATTTAAAGGACTGTTTCTTTACTATTCTGCTTCACCCTGATGATGCTCCTCGATTCGCATTCTTGGTCCCAAAAATCAATAAGAGCGAACCAATGGATAGGTATCATTGTACTGTGCTGCCCCGAGGGATGAAAAACTCCCCAACAATTTGCCAAACTTATGTAGCAGGAGCACTACGCCCCATACGCAAACAATTTCCACACGTATACATCTATCATTATATGGACGACATATTGCTCTCCAGTCCGACAGAAAACTTAATGCAAGAAGTACTGCCTATTCTATGGCAGGAGTTACAGAAATGGGGATTACAAATCGCACCAGAAAAAATTCAAATGGAGGCGCCTTGGAAATATTTAGGCTGGAAGATACTGCAGCAAAGTATTCAACCCCAAAATGTAGCCATTGCAGTGGAAATTCACACGCTCAATGATGTCCAGAAGCTTATAGGCAATATAAATTGGATAAGAACGCAATGCGGAATTGACAGCCATACACTAGCACCCCTGTTTGAGTTGTTAAAAGGGGACACTGATATTAATGCACCCCACTGGCTGACTAATGAAGTCAGGGTGGCACTAAACCGTATAGAGAAGATCTCTGCTCAACAATGCCAGCGATCTGCCAGAGCAGAAAACTTAACCATTCAGCTCTACATATGCAGCCAGAATCCTCAACCATTAGTTATTATTGTGCAATGGGAGTCCAACGCAACAGACCCGTTGCTGTTATTAGAATGGGTGTTTCTACCCCACTAACCGACAAAGACAATCGCCACCCGCATTGAAATGTTTTCGGACTTTATTAGGAAGGGTCGAGAACAAATTATAGAAATGGCCGGAGAAGAGCCAAAATTCATTATCATTCCGATAGTTAAAGACTACCTTCATTGGTGCCTCCAGAATAGCTTAGAGCTACAATCAGCCCTTTCAGGTTTCAATGGTCAACTTGATATACATCTCCCGTCTCATAAAATGCTTACCTTTTATAATAATGTTGAGGACAAGCCTCTATATCGATGGTACGCAGTCCAAGGACAAATGGCATTTACAGACGGGTCAGGGAGAACGGGAAAAGCTGTGGTCACGTGGGTACAAGGAGGCCACTGACAACATGTGATAGAAACAATACAGGGCCCCCCTCAGATAGTAGAATTACATGCGGTAGTAATGGCATTCAAGCAATGGGACCAGGCTCCACTAAATATTGTGTCTGATTCACATTATGCAATAGGAGTAGCACAACACATTGAAAGATCTCAGATCAAACACATCCAGAACGAGGCACTATTCTTAAAATGTAAAGAGTTGTTATTTTTTGTAGAGCACCATACCCACCCTTATTGCGTGAGTCACATTAGAAGTCATACGACACTCCCGGGATTCTTTACAGAAAGGAATGCCCGGGCCGATCAATTGACCAACATTGCATTGCAAGTCCCAGTGCCAAATACATTGTCCCAGGCTCGTTTATCACATCAATTCTTCCACCAGGCAGCAAAAGCATTGTCCAAACAGTTTGCCATCCCCATGCGAGATGCTAAGCTCATAGTAGAGACCTGCCTGGATTGTCAACAATGATCAGGCCCACTGACTACATTTAATCCTAGGGGCATCTCTTCTCTTCAGCTTTGGCAAACTGACGTTACTCATATTCCCAAGTTCGGGAGGCTAAAATACGTTCACGTGTCCATAGATTCTTTCTCACGCTCACTCTGGGTCACTGCGATGACGGGCGAAACAAGCTGTCACGTACAGGTGCATTTCTGTGCGGCCTTCGCCGCCCTCGGAATCCCAAAAGAAATAAAAACTGATAATGGCACATCCTGTGTGAGCTGCTCTATGTGTTTTTTTTTTCCATATCTGTGGTATCACTCACAAGACAGGCATCCCACACTCACAAACAGGAAAAGCGATAGTAGAGCGTGTTCACCGCACATTAAAGGATTTATTGGCAAAACAGAAAAAGGGGGAGACATAGGAGACCCCGCAGAATAGGTTACACAAAGTGGTATATGTCATGAATCATTTGACACTACCTTTTCAATACGAAGAAATACCACCTATAGTTAAGCATTTTAAATCAATGGAATCAGGACTAACGTCCGTTCCAACAGGAAAAGTGATGGTTATGATGAGAAATCTGGATACCGGGGGGTGGGAAGGACCATATCCCTTAATAACCTGGGGGTGAGGGTATGCTTGTGTTTCCACAGGACAAGGACCACGATGGGTGCCAGCTCGTGGCGTGCGACCATGGTTGGGACCATCATCCTCGTCCGCCTCTGCAGCTTTGGTGCCTCCTGGGTCTCAGTCCAGCCCAGACGAAACATCTGGGTTACCCTCGCCAACGTGACCAGACAAAACCATATGTGTCTGTCTATGGCCAGCACAGGAAATCCTTTCATGACCTGCCTAGTCGGGATTCGGTTAGAAGATAAGGATCTGAAAATTTGGTTTGCAGCACATCGACAGGGCCACACCTTGTGGGGGGGTGGAACCTCTCAGATACAGGAAATGCCTCCAGAAAGACAATGAACAACTGGGATGGTTGGGTGGTCCAATTACCAATAGCCCCGTTGGAGCCTCAGGAGCTAGATATCTTGGAGAGTGTCAATGCGCTTGCCTGCTTAAAGTTCAATTATACTGGGAAAAATATCACTGCGGTTAACATCACGACCGGCCTATCTGTGTACCAGAATGCATCTAAATGGCGCAATTATACCACCCCTAACATATCTAGGTCTTCGAATGCACCACTGGCCTTGCCAGCTGAGGTGTTCCTTATTTGTGGTGACTGGGCCTGGCAGGGTGTCCCCTCGCATATTGCGGGAGGACCTTGCACTTTGGGACGTTTAACTTTATTGACACCTAATATGTCTATGATTTTGAATATCACGAAGCTCCATAGGCGGACAAGACGAGCGGTCAATCACTACCAGAAAGACTGCAAGGACAATCTTGATTTCTGGCAGGCTGATAAAGTCATCATAGTCTCATTCCTTGCACCCGGCGTTGCTGCTGCCCAGGCTCTGACAACACTCAATAAATTAGGATGCTCATGGTTCCTCACGATCTTTCCAGGACATTATTGCCAATGAGCTGGCATATGATGATGGTGCACTCCGTACAAACTTCCATCACATGGGTCATGTACACTTGACGTCATCTGGATCTGTGGATATTTGTTCATTGTCTAGGTCCTCATAAATCACCTCCCGTACGGTTAATTCCCTCAGGTACTGGATTCCCTTCTCCATAGTGGTCCACTTGCCTGGAAGACATACAGCTTCTTCCTTGACGGGATACCTTTCCTTCACAGCTGACAGGAGACGCCTCCAGAGGCTGTGAGATCGTGCTCCATCTCCAATTGCTTTGTCAATGCCTGCATCTCTAGCAAGGGATCCCAGCCGCCTGGCTTCCCTGCCCTCTAATTCCATGCTATTAGCTCCAGTGTCCCAGCACCGGAGCAGCCAGGTGACAAGCTGCTCACCTATACAGTGACTGAAATCTTTTCACACATCTCGTAGCTCACGCTCGTATAGGTTTTGGCTAGATACTGCTGTTTTTGCAACATCTTCATCTTCATCCTCCTGCTCCTCTGGTGGCCCGGCCTCATCTTCTCTATACCTAGACCTAGCAGAAGACTCTGCGTTCTAAACGACCTGACTCTCTGTACCATTTTTTCACCTTGGTTATGGGTGCAACCGACACTGGTACAGTTTGTTTCCCTGGCTCAGCCTTGGGGCCCTTTTTAGGGTTTGGAGTGGCTGCTGGGTCTGTCTCAGCAGTTGAAGTGGCCGCCGGGTCTGTCACTGGGGTTATATTGGCATTGAGTGCAGCTCGGTAAGCATAGGCCAAGCCCCAGCATGTGGCAGGGATTTCTGTATGTCTGGTACTGCCAGGGCGATGACACACCTTTTTCAAGCACTCCACCAGTTTTTTAGGATTTTTCAGTTGTTCAGGGGAAAATTTCCAAAGCACTGGAGGTGCCCACTGCTCTAGATGCCTGCCCATATCCTCCCACTCTCCCTGCCACTCATAACTATCCTGCCTCAGGACAGATCTCTGGATAACACTCTTAAGTATTTGTTTAACCTTAGACAGAACCTGAAGTGCATTCAGGAGACATAACAATGAGAACATGCTGGTCTGAACATCCCAAGGATATTTGAAGTTTTGGAAAGCTGCCATAACTCGCCTGGAGGAGAAGAAAGGGAGAGTGAACAAATGGGAAAAAACATCTTCCCCTGACCCCTCCATAGATTGGCTCCCTGAAGAAAAAGCATGAAAGGTGTAATTATTAATAGTTTCTGAGGTAGGGTTCCCAAACTATGGAGTTGATGACAATGCTGAGTACAAATACCAGATTAGTCTCATGGCTGGTAATTTTATTATATCGTAAGCTCAAGTTGCACCAGAGGACGTTCATGTTGGAAATTAGGAGACATTTCTTCTCAGAAAGAGTAGTCAGGCACTGGAACGGTTTGCCCAGGGAGGTGATGGAATCACTGTTCCTGGGGGTGTTTAAGGAAAGGTTGGACATGGTGTTTAGGAACATGTTTTAGTGGGTGATATTGGTGGTAGGGGGATGGCTGAACTAGATGACCTTGGAGGTCTTTTACAAACTTAATCATTCTATGATTCAGTGCTGGTTTTGGCTGGGATACAGTTAATTTTCCTCTTGTAGCTCATATGGTTGTGGTGGTTTTACTCAGGTGGGCAGCCGAGTTCCACTGTGGCCGCTCTCTCACTCCCACCTCCTCAAAGAGGAAGGGGGAGAAAACACAACACAAGGAACTCAAGGTTTGAGATCGGAATGATTTAATTAAAGAGAAAGGGAATGGGGAAAAAAAATGAAAGAAAACAAAACAAAAAACAACAAGGCCGCGCGGAAGCACAGAGAGAAAGGGAAAAAAATAGTTATTCTCTACTTCCCATCAACGAGTGATGTTCGGCCACATCCTGGGAAGCAGGGCCTCAAAATGCATAAAGGTTGTTCAGGATGACAGCCCCCTCCCCCACAACAGCCCCCCTTTTTATTGCTGAGTGTGACATCATGTGTTATAGAATTGTGAGAAACTACGTTGTCTTTTTGCAGTAGAGAATTACATAATATATAATAATAACAACCCACAACATAGAAATCATATGAAAGACTCAAGGTGAGAATTAGAAAGTACTCAGGGATGAATCCTGAGGACCTGGTAGCCCAAGGGCTCTTGAAAGTTCATTTTGTGATTAAAGCCTGGCCAGATACACAGAAAATGCTCCAGAAGTTGGGAGGATGGAGTGAACAGTGTAGGTAGTATGAAGGTGTATGCCAGGAGGGGAGATGAGAAGGAAAAGCAGAGAGCGAAACAAATGGTATTCACAGCATACTGGGTAGTGAGGCATAGGGTTGGACATAGACAGCCCAGGATGGAAAGGAGAGGAAGAGAGACAGAAGAACAGCAGGCAAGGAAAGCTACCTGTGTTGCAGCCTAAATCCTAGCGGGGACAGGCTTTGAGAAGATGTTTTAAGTGTGGCCAGGCTGGCCACTTCAAATAGGAATGTCTGGAGTGGAAGAAGGAAGAGAGATTGCTGTTATAAATAGGGGAGTCAGGGCTTCTCAGAAAGCTAGTTCCCTGATCAATGAAAAAGTGTACCTCAAAGGGGATCACTCTACAATTATTATTACGGGCAAAACAGACTTAGCATAGTGTGAAATGTGTTTATTTGATTCGTGTCAGTATGGAACAATGCTAGG
>NW_023307696.1:0-11556 GCF_011077185.1 Oxyura jamaicensis
CGAACGGCTGTGTGGTGTTTAGCTGCCAGCCGGGTTAAACCACAACAACATCCCAGACAGACCCAGTACACTCTTATGTATGGAACTTTATTCTCTGCTCTTAGGTGTGTTTCTTCTTTTTAATTCAGTCATGCTCACCGCTTTTTGTTTGTTTGTTTCATAGAATCATAGAATATTCTGAGTTGGAAGGGACCCATAAGGATCATCAAGTCCAACTCCTTGCACCACACAGGTCTACCCAAAAGTTTAGACCACGTGACTTAGTGCACTGTTGTCAGAAAGGGAAACGGACCGGAGTAACGATGCAACCTCGATGCGAGTATAATCGTCCTCCCTTATTGCAGGTTCTCACAGAGTATATATAGGCAACTAACTACAGCATGCGCCGATAACAACTTATAATTGGTCTAGCTTCTCCATGCACTTGTCTCTAGCTTGTTTCCTCATTATCTCTAATACAAGGACATGGGAAACAGCGCAAAGCCACCTGCAAATTCCATTCCCACAGTGCACAGTCCAAACATTTCTTAAATTCATACAGGCTTGGTGCAGTGACTACTTCACTGGGGAGCCTGTTCCAGTGCGCAATTCCCTCTCAGTGAAAAATCTCCTCCTGATATCTAGTCTGAACTTCCCCTGCCTCAGCTTCACCCCGTTCCTGTGGGTCCTATCACTGGTGTTTATGGAGAATAGGTCACCCGCCTCTCCACTCCCCCTCGTGAGGAAGTTGTAGACCGCGATGAGGTCCCCCCTCAGCCTCCTCTTCTCTAGGCTGAACAGGCCCAGTGACCTCAGCCGCTCTTCATACGTCATCCCCTCCAGGCCCTTCACCATCTTCGTCGCCCTCCTCTGGACACTCTCCAACAGTTGAATGTCCTTTTTGTACTGTGGTGCCCAGAACTGCACACAGTACTGGAGGTGAGCCTGCACCAGCGCAGAGTAGAGCGGGACAATCACTTCACTTGCCCTACTAGCGATGCTGTGCTTGATGCACCCCAGGATACGGTTGGCCTTCCTGGCTGCCAAGGCACACTGCTGGCTCATATTCAGCTTGCTGTCAACCACGACCCCCAGATCCCTCTCTGCGGGGCTGCACTCCAGCGTCTCGTCGCCCAGTCTGTATGTACGGCCAGGGTTGCCTCGTCCCAGGTGCAGGACCCGGCACTTGCTTTTATTAAACCTCATATGGTTGTGATCGCCCAGCTCTCCAACCTGTCCAGATCTCTCTGCAAGGCCTTTCCACCCTCCTCCGAGTCTACAACTCCTCCAAGTTTGGTGTCGTCGGCAAATTTGCTCAGAACACCTTCTAGTCCTACATCCAAATCGTTTATAAAGACATTGAAGAGGACTGGCCCTAAGATAGAGCCTTGAGGGACCCCATTAGAGACCTTCCATCAGCCTTATGTGGCCCCATTTACCACAACCCTTTGAGCCCTGCCCGTCAGCCAATTGGTCACCTATCATATGATGTTTTTGTTAAGCTGTATGCTGGACATTTTGTCCAGTAGGATCCTATGGGAAACTGTGTCGAAAGCCTTGCTGAAGTCCCAAAAGATCAAATCAGCTGGTTTCCCTTGGTCAGCTAGATGGGTGATCTTATTGTAAAAGGAAATCAAATTTGTTAGGCAGGACCTACCCCTCGTGACCCCATGTTGGCTGGGACCAATGACTGCATTGTCCCCCAGGTGCGCTTCAGTAGCCTCAAGAATCATCTTCCCCATAATTTTACCAGGCACTGACATGACACTGACAGGCCTGGAGTTGCCAGGGTTTTTTCTGACCCTTCTTGAAAATTGGCACAACATTTGCCAGCTTCCAGTCTACCGGGACCTCTCCAGATTACCAAGATCATTGAAAAATAATTGAGAGATGTCCCGCGATGATGTCAGCCAGCTCTTTAAGCACTCTGGGATGAATCCCATCCAAACCCATGGACTTGTATGGATCCAGCAAATCCCGCACATGTTCAGGGTCGGTTGGGAGTTTTTTATTCCCACCATCAAGGTCCTCCAGCACAGGGCACCCAGGGTTCCGAAGCCCATCATCAGCGTTGAAGACAGAGGCGAAGAAGGCATTAAACGTCTCTGCTTTGCCTACGTCATTGTCTATGAGTTGACCTTCCCCATCAAGCAACGGACCTTTTCTTTGGTTCTCCTTTTTCTGTTCACATATCTGAAAAAAACTTTTTTATTGTTTCCCACAGACATGGCCAGCTTCAACTCTAGTTGGGCTTTGGCCACACGAATTTTCTCCCTACAAACATGAACAAAATCCCTGTATTCCTTCCTCGCCACCCAACCTTCCTTCCAGCAGCCGTACACTTTCTTTTTTCACCTAAGCTCCAGTAGAAGATCCCTGGTCAGCCAGTTTGTTTTGTTTTGTTTTGTTTTGTAGGAAATAAATGAGGCAGTATGTTCTCTTATTTAGATTTGCACAGAGATGTTAGGAGTTTTTCTCTGTAGTTTTGCATGTCAGTTCTCCAGGCAAGTATATTCCCTTGAGGAAAAGATTCTTGATTAGAGTAAGATTCCTGTAGAAAAGAGTTACTGGTATGCTATTTGTGATCCTGTGTTTCAGGACTATTCTTTGCATACAGATTGGTTCTAGATATATGCATTGTTAGAAGATAAAATCTATACCATTGCATTTGTGAAGATCAGGAATGGAGTGGAATATTTTGAGCATTAATAACTGACTTCATTAGAGAAGATCAAGAATATAGCGTTTTGAGCAATAGTATCTAACAGATTATAAACATGTTCATCCACAGTTAATCTTCAGTTGACTTGTGTACAATTTCACAATGCAATTAGAGTAAGAATAAAGTCTAATTGCTTTTACTGTCCCATTGCTCTAACGAAGGATTCCAAAATCAGTAAAATATGTACTGCCATTCCACTGAACTAGGAATTAATATCACACAATATAGCACTGTAGAGCAAATCCTTTCCTCTTGATAAGAGAAATTAAAATGTTAAAAACAATTCTTGTTTTTCTTCTGCCCTCTAGTTCTGGTCATAAAATAAAATTAATCATTTTAAATTTATGTAGTCTAATCAAGTTGTAGTTTCTTCAGGTCTGAGGGACTCTTATTCTATGACATTCTGAACAAAATACATAGCTAAACTTTCTATTTCCTTCCTGGAAACAATGGAACCACTTTTGTAGCATCAGAGTGGACGAATAATACCGCCTCAAAGAGCCCCATCTCCAGATGGCGTCTCTCCATACAACCCTGAGGAAACAAACCATCGTGTCAATAAAGTTATGCAAGCTAGGCTGTATCTGCTGCAGCAGATAGGACCCTACTCTTTCTTAGTTGGAGGAGACAGCCTTGATAATAAATACAGAGTGTTTATTGGGCCTCAGGTAAAGAACATTGTTGTGTTGTCTGTAGCTTTTATTAATTTATAATTAATCTTGGAAAACTGTTGTCCTGGTTTCAGCATGTTATCAACACTCTTCTCATCCTAATCCAAAACACAGCACCCTACCAGCTACTAGGAGGAAAATTAACTCTATCCTAGCTGAAACCAGGACAACTGTACAAAACCAAATTAGATTGTCAGTCACCAACCCATGCTAATGGTTCTGTAAAGTAATGTTTAAAAGATGTAATACGTGCTCATATAGCATAGTAATCAGCTTGTATTTTTATCAAATATATAGCAAGTACTAATTTTGTCCAAAGTTTCTCTTAAGAAAAAGATTCTAGTTAAAGAAATCTTTGCTAATGTTCCATATATTTCTTATTCCTACAAGTAGCTCCTAATTATATGTCTTATTAAGCATTTTTGGCTAAAATTTGGCCACTGACTTTCCTGGTTTCTCACCCTGAAATGCTTTATTTATTTAACTATGGAGTAGCTATAAATGACAAGCAATGTCATAATTACTTTAATGGAGTGATAATATCATTAATACCCATAATAAGGTCCTTTTCAGAGACTTTCATAGTACTACTGTGATGCTGTATTGGGGAACATGTAGGTTTTTGTGTAAGCAGAAACATGTCATTTAAGTTTGCTGTCATGTTACAGATATATATTTTGATCTTATGCATAAATTTATTTTAGTATGGACAGTAGCAATAGCTTTCAGTTGATTTTTTAAAAAAGAAAGGAGAAAACTGATGCTATAATTGTCTGATTTTTTTCAGACATATTCCTAAATAATATTTTGGGAATTCCTTTTTCTGAAAAGCCATGTAAGAAGATATTTATGCCCATATTTGAAATACTATTTTGCATTAAATACTCTTTTTTGAAAAGTAGGAGGGCCTAGTATACACTTCCATGATGCATCTAAATGTGGAAAAATGATCCATGTAATTATCAAGTCAGTAGAGCCCTAGCTTATACTTTCCTTTGCAGACTTGTAGCTGTAGCCGTGGAACGTTTTGTATTCATCTGCTATTTGTTATGCTGCAAGTATTCCAGCTTGAACTCTCAGACCCAATGCTATGGAGAAAGACACTGAAGAACTTTGAGGTAATCAGTCTGATAAAGATCTTATGGCAGATCTAAAATATACTCCAGGTAGAAGTCTTTAGGGTACTGTCTTAAAAATGCTCAAAACTGCTGCATTTCAAAGCAACAAGAATGTGGTTTTAATTGTTTTTAATTCAGTCTCAAGAGCTATGTAGGTAGAAAAAAAACTGCAAATAAAAGATGTAACTAAAAGAATTAGTAGAGAGATGCAGTTTAGTGAATGATTCAAATTTAATGTCTCCATGATTAGTTGAAAGATAAGCAGAACAGGGGTTCCTTAGAAGTATTTGTATATACTTAAAGCTGTAAGCTATTTTTAATAAATAAATAGCTTTTTGCTGTAAGCTGTGTTTCTTGTGATCTGTTGATTAGTAAGACCTGAAATTCCTCCTACTTCTGCTGCTAATACATTATTGTGAAGGTCAATAGATCTTTAAGCAGTAGTTAAGCTTTAGTAATGTTGCCTTTAAATATAAGCTATTCATAACATAAATACAACTGTTGTTATGTTTCTGATGTTAGGTTGAGAGTTTATTCCAGAAATATCACAGTAGGCGTAGCTTGAGGATCAAAGCTCCATCTCATAACACCATCCAGAAGTTTGTCTCACGCATATCAAATTCTCATACATTGTCATCATCTAGTACTTCTGCATCTAGTTCAGAAAACAGGTTAATATTTTTTAAAGGAATTCAAAGATTTATTCTGTAACTTTTTCTAATCTTGGAGGTTTAGAATCACCTACATTATTTTTGTTCAAATCTGCTTTAATTTCAAATAACATTAAATCTCTCTATTTGCAAACAATTGAGACTCAAGCATATATTAGTCATTGTTGTACCAAGTGGGCTTATTCACTTTATACCTTCTATGTGAAAGATGTTAAGTAGAGCTGGGAAAATAATTATTTTACCCTTCATTAATTTAGGAAACAAACTTTAGAAATGTGGTTATCTGCAAGATTGAAGCATATATTAACTTTGGAAATGTATTTATTTGTGTGTATTTGTTCAAATGTATCAGCTGTGCAAATGTTGGCAAATGAAGAAACAAGATTTCATTGTTTTTTCCTCTTGTCCTAATAAATTTGTACAGGCAAAACAGACACAGCATAGGAAAATTAATGTAATTTATTGCCTATGACTAGCAGACTAGAACAGTGAGAAACTAAAAAGCAAACTAAAAAAAAAAAAACTTCCAAAAAAACTTCCCCTCCTATCCACCTTCTATGTCCTTCCCCTGAGCGATGCAGAACAGGGAATGGGGGTTACGGTCAGTCCATAACACTTTGTATCCACTGCTCCTTCATAGTCTCTCTCTTCCCCTGCTCCAGCGTGGGGTCCTTCCCATGGGATGCAGACCTTCCCAAACAGATTCTATGTGGGCTTCCCACAGACAGCAGTTCTTCAGGAACTGTGCCAATATGGGTCTGTACCACATGGTCCATTCTTCAGGAACAAAGTACTCCAACATGGGTTCCCCACAGGCAGCAGCTCCTGCCAGGTCAACTGCTCCTGCGTGGGCTCCTCTCCATGGGCTACAGGTCTGGCCTGGAGCCTTCTCAGGCAGAGGCTCTCTATGGGCCGCAGCGTCCTTCGGGTCAGATCTACCTGCTCCTCCATAGGCTGCAGTGTGGAAATCTGCACCACTGTGGTACACCATGGACTGCAGGGGGACAGCCTGCTCCACCATGGGTGTCTCCACAGGCTGCAGGAGAACTTCAGCTCCTGCGCCTGGAGCACCTCCCCCCCCTCCTTCTTCACTGACCTTGGTGACTGCAGGGTTATTTCTTACTCCTCTCTCCCAGCTGCTGATGCACAGCAGTTTTTCCCTTTCTTAAATTTGCTCTCACAGAGGCACAACCAGCATTTCTCATTGGCTTGGCTCTGGCCAGAGATGGGTTCCTTTTAGAGCCAGCTGGAACTGGCCCTTATCTGACATGGGGCAGCATCTGGACTCTTCTCACAGAGGCCACCACTACAACCCCCTGCTACCAACCCCTTACCATGTAAACCCAATAAACAATCACAAATATTTTTATTTTTTTTTAGTAGTATGAAGGATGAAGAAGAACAGATGTGCTCCATTTGTTTGTTAGGCATGCTGTATGAGGAGAGCCTGACTGTGTGTGAAGATGGCTGCAGGAACAAATTACACCACACCTGCATGTCAACATGTATGTTATCATCTTTGTCTCATTAAATTCTGGTGACTCTAAATATCAAAAAGTATTATAACTTAGTGTGTTTTTTTTTGTTTATTCACAAATCAAGCTTGTAATTTAGTGCTTTTAGAAAGAAGTTAACTGAAGGGCTACAGGTTTGAACCTCTTTTACCTGAATGAGATTATGTACAATTAGAGCAAGGTTAGGAGCAGACTTTTATTCCTCTGCGACTCAACATTAGAATTCATGAGAGTCATCCACGATCAGCTTGGATTATGTAGTAAATTATAGAATATTCTTACATACTACATTACATAAAGTATATAAATAGCTAGTTTGCTTTAACAAATAAAATTCAGTCTCATGTATCTTAGTACTTTTTTAAAAACATTGCTTATGTTTGATGTATAAAAAGACCCATATTTCAGTTCATAACTTTTAATATTAATTATAGTGCTAGACTGAAGCATTTCTGCATACAGAAGTGTTTAAATGCACATATTTATCAGGCTGCTGCAGTGGCTCAGTTCAGAAATGTTTATCCTGAAATTGACATTCTTCAGTAAAATTTAGGTATACTAATGCCATCTGGTTATATACACTGTAAAACTGGAATACATATTATCCTGATGCTGTGTTCCAGGGGCAGAAGAATGTAGAAGAAACAGAGAGCCACTTATATGTCCTCTTTGTAGATCTAAATGGAGATCTCATGATTTCTATAGGTAAGCAGTCAGTCTGAGTATAATAAACTATCTGTTTCTGGATCTCTAGAAGTATTCTTAAATACAGTAAAGTATTTACTTTGGTCAGTGTTTAATTTGTTAATCTGTGTTATTTGTTGTTAATCTGTAGTCATGAATTGTCAAACCCTGTGGTTTCTTCTTCTGTTCTCCATGTGGTTCAGCAACAAACTCAACAGCAATCTACAGTTGGATCACAGAGGAGAACCCAAGATAGCAATTTTAACCTTACTCATTATGGGGTCCAGCAGATCCCTTCTGCCTATAAAGGTTTTGCTGAGCCATGGATTCAGGTAATTTTACTTTGTAAAAGAAACTTCAAATGTAAAAAATGATTTTGAACCATTTTGCTAGATTTGCTGTACTTGGTGAATATTACATTTGCACAGCACTAATGCAAAACTACTTTGATTTCCTTCAGAAGAAACTATGGTCATTGTGCCTACTGGCCAGTAATGAAATATGCTTATGCAGTATTTGCTCCTACTGCTATTTTTAATAACTGAAGGAGCTTTCTTCTGAAAGAGCTTGGAATAAGAGGAAAGTTATGTTTTGTTTTATACCACCAACTTTTCTTCACTTAAAAAAAAAGCTCGTTGATGCTTGTTGATGGCACATGCAGAGAAAAGAGGAAAAAGTGAGTTTCTTAATACTATTGATTTTGAAAAAGGTTACCATAGTGATGTTAGTGTCTACTGAATCCACCTGGTGGAGCAGAGACTATTATGACAAATATCTTCTCTCTTTGCTCATACATGAAAATGAAATGACAAACTGGAAAATTTGAGGTAGAACCATAATAGGATTCTAGTGTATGAGTGTCTAATTTTGACACAATTCTAAACTACCTGTAACAATTCAAATATTATTCTGAATCCCATCAGTTTAATGATTATTATTGGAATTATATTTAATTTGCATCAGAAAAAAAGGTTTCCCAGTAATGTTTTCACTGTTGTTGTTTTTTTTTAGTTTCAGAATTCATCTCAGCCCTCTTATTGAAGGTCCATGTAATAAAATATAGTATTCCTAATTCTGGTCTTAATTGTGCAAGTGTCACATAAATACAAAGTTGGCACTTAGTGTTACTTAAGTTGGGTTGCAAATAGCCTAAATACTCTCTAGCCTAGAGGTGGGTTCAACTGAGCAGGGATTATACACTTACAAGAAGAATGGGAGAATTTATGTTGCCTATATTTCTGCTGTAATTTTTGTCTAGTATAGCTGGACCTTGACTTCAGGGTTGTTTACATCAGCATCTAAAAACAAACTCCATACTAGGTAATTAAACCACGGTAAATGAAACTACCCATATTGTCATTCCCCCACATGTCCTAGCAGAGTTTTTGGAGAACTGATGACTCATCATTTATGACAGTTGATTTCTATCATAGAATTTTTTAAGACTGTCTACCCTCTGACATATTTTTGCTGTCATACTGCTTAAGATGATTTTCCACTTCAGTCTAGAAGTCCTTTGCCAGATAGCCTTTCCCACCAACTCACATTGTGGGATGCATGCCTTTCATTCTACATACCACCTGGGAGACATCTGGGGGGAGTCAGTGAGAAAAGTACAAGGACATTTGAAGAGTTGCTGCACTGAAGGAGTCTAACACAGTTCTCACAAAACACTTCAGCAACAGTCCCATAATTTTTTATCTTGCTTTAAACAGCAGCCATCATTGTCATGTTGTCTCACACTCGCACACCGCCAGTATCTGATTCTCCATGTCACCTGCAAAATTATTTATATTCTTAAAGAGAAACTCAACACAGAAATTTACCTGGCAACTTATATGAGCAAAGCAGTTGTTAATGTACTGTCCCCGGCCAGTGGATTTTGTGGAACAGCTGTGAGCCAGATCACATCACTCATTTGAAAAAGACTAAGCTGATCTCTCCTGCTGCAAGACCAGAAATGACCCTGTAGTGGGTTTACGTGGCAAAGTTTGGGTAGTAGGGGGCCATAGGGGTGGCCTCTGTGAGAAGAATCCAGAAGCTGCCCCATGTTAGATAAGGGGCCCACCACTGGCCAGAGCCAAGCCAATAAGCGATGTTGGTTGTGCTTCTGTGAGAGCATATTTAAGGGAAAAACAAAACTGCTGCACACAGCAGCTGGGAGAGTAAGGAGTGAGGAATAGCCTTGGACCTGTAGCCCCTGGAGAGGAGATCACAAAGGAGCAGGTGACCTGGCAGGAGCTGCTGCCAGTGTATAATGGGTATGGATGGGATGGAGTTAAATTTCCCTGCAGCAGCCCATACAGTGCTGTTCTCTGCACTTGTAGCTAGAACAGTACTGTCATCACACCAGTGTTGTGTCTGCTGCTGAGCAGTGCTGGCACAGCATCAGGACTCTCTCTAACCTTCCCAGAGTCACCAGGCTGGGGGTGGGCAAAAAAGTGAGAAAGGAATATCACCAGGGCAGCTGACCTAAACCAACCTCCCTTTCTGTGGAGAGGGAGTGAGAGAGTGGTTGTGGTGGAGTTCAGCTGCCTAGCAAGGTAAAACCACCACACCATGGGAGACCCAGGTTGGCGCAGTGTGCTCCTGATGGATGGATCCCATGGTACGGACCCATATCTGGAGCAGTTCTTGAAGAGCTGCTGCCTGTGGGAAGCCCACACAGGATCAGTTCAGGAAGTACTGTATCCTGTGTGAGGGACACCATGTTGGAGCAGGGGAAGAAAGTGACCAAGAAGGAGTGGCGGAGACAAAGTACTATAGACTGGCCGCAACCCCCATCCCCCGTTCCCCTGCACCGTTCGAGAGGAGGAAGTGAAAGAGGGTGGATGGGGAGATGTTTTTATTTTTTCTTTGTTTCTCACTTCTAGCTTGTTAGTAATAGGTAATACATTTCTCTAATCTCCCTATGCTGAATCTGTTTTGCCTGTGACAGTAATTTTCGAGTGATCTCCATGTTCTTATCTCAACCCTTGAGCCCTTTTTATCGTATTTTCTCCCCCTTTATCTTTGAGGAGGGGGAGTGAGAGAGCAGTTGTGGTGGAGCTCAGCTGCCCACCAGAGTGAAACCACCACAGCTCTTCTGGCCAGCTTCAACTCTGATTCTTGGCTGCACAAATTATCTCCCTACAATGATGAGCAGCATCCCTGTCATCCTCCCATGTCACCCCTCCTTGCTTCCAGCAACCATACACTTTTTTTTTTTTCTGCCTAAGCTCTTGAAGAAGATCCCTGCTCAGCCAAGCCAGCCTTCTGCCCCGCCTGCTTGACTTATGACATTTTGGAATTACCTGGTCCTGCACTCTTAGGAGATGGTACTTAAAATCCGACCAGCACTGAAGGACCTCAATGTCTTTAAAAGCAGTTTCCCAGGTAACCTTATGAACTAGTTCCCTGAGCAGCCTGAAATGTGCTCTCCCCCAATCCAGGGTTGAAGTTTTAGTGGCAGTTTTCCTCCTGTCACCAAAGATTTTAAACTCGACTACTTCATGGTCACTATGGCCAAGGCGGCCACCTATAATCCCTTCACCCCCCACCATGTTGGGACAGGGGAAGAGTGACCATGAAGGCATGGCAGAGATTAAGCATTATGGACTGACCACAACCTCCATTCCCCATGTTGCTGCTTGGGGGAAGGACACAGAAGAGGGTGGATAGGGTGGGGGGTAGGGGTGGTGCTTTTAGTTTGCTTTTAGTTTCTCTCTGTTCTGGCCTGCTAGTGATAGGCAATAAATTATATTAATCTCCCTATGCTGAGTCTGTTTTGCCTGTAATGATAATTGTTGAGTGATCTCCCTGTCCTTATCTCAACCCTTGCACCCTTTTCATCATATTTTCTCCCCTTTTCCTTTGAGGAGTGGAGCGAGAGAGCAGTTGCGACAGAGTTCAGCTGCGTAGCAGAGTAAAACTTACACAGCGAGTGAGTTAGGAAATGTCTGCATCTTTTTATTTGGTATTGTGTTGCTGAATGCACCCTGAGGTGGGCGTTGGGTGCAGTGTTGTTTAAGAAATGCACAAAGATTTTGATTTAAGATTAAGAAGATCTTGGTTAACACTGTTTTGAGCTTCAGAATTCTGAAAATATTATGTTGTACTGGGTCTGGCTGGGATGTTAACTTTCCCTGCAGCAGCCCATACAGTGCTTGCGCTCTGCACTTGTAGCTAGAACAGCAGTGGTATCACACCGGTGTTGTG
>NW_023307697.1:0-6842 GCF_011077185.1 Oxyura jamaicensis
GAAGATGATTGGTAATCTCTTTGCTTCATAGGCACTGTTAGACAACCATAGAAGGCGAAGAAACTTGCCCCCGAGGCACCAATTTGACCCTTCTTTTAGCCTGTATGCTTTCAAAGAGCATATCATAGAATCATAGAATGGCCTGGGTTGAAAAGGACCTTAAAGATCATCCAGTTTCAACGCCCCTGCTCTGGGCAGGGTTGCCAACCACTAGAGCAGGCTGCCCAGAGCTGCATCCAGCCTGGCCTTGAATGCCTCCAGGGATGGGGCATCCACAACCTCTCTGGGCAACCCGTTCCAGTGCCTCACCACCCTCTGAGTGAAAAACTTTCTCCTAATACCTAACCTAAATCTCCCCTGTCTTAGTTTAAAACCATTGCCCCTTGTCCTATCGCTATCAACACATGTAGTTTTACTCCTCTTTATACAGTAGACAGCAAGTTGAATATGAGCCAGCAGTGTGCCCTGGCAGCCAGGAGGGCCAACCGTGTCCTGGGGTGCATCAAGCATGGCATCGCTAGTAGGTCAAGGGAGGTGATTGTCCCGCTCTACTCTGCGCTGGTGCGGCCTCACCTCGAGTACTGTGTGCAATTCTGGGCACCACAGTATAAAAAGGACATGAAACTGTTGGAGAGTGTCCAGAGGAGGGCTACGAAGATGGTGATAGGCCTGGAGGGGAAGACGTACGAAGAACGGCTGAGGTCACTGGGCCTGTTCAGCCTGGAGAAGAGGAGGCTGAGAGGAGACCTCATCACAGTCTACAACTTCCTCGTAAGGGGGTGTCGAGAGACAGGAGACCTTTTCTCCATTAACACCAGTGACAGGACCCGCGGGAACGGGGTTAAGCTGAGGCAGGGGAAATTTAGGCTTGACATCAGGAGGGGGTTCTTCACAGAGAGGGTGGTTGCACACTGGAACAGGCTCCCCAGGGAAGTTGTCACTGCACCGAGCCTGTCTGAATTTAAGAAGAGATTGGACTGTGCACTTAGTCACATGGTCTGAACTTTTGGGTAGACCTGTGCGGTGTCAAGAGTTGGACTTGATGATCCTTAAGGGTCCCTTCCAACTCAGGATATTCTATGATTCTATGATTCTAATCCCAGAATCACAGAATCGTAGGGGTTGGAAGGGACCTCAAGAGATCATCGGGTCCAACCCCCCTGCCAAAGCAGGTTCCCTAGAGCAGGTTGCCCAGGTAGGCGTCCAGAGGGGCCTTGAATATCTCCAGAGAAGGAGACTCCACAACCTCCCTGGGCAGCCTGTTCCAGTGCTCTGTCACTCTCACCGTGAAGAAGTTCTTTTGCATGTTGGTGCGGAACTTCCTGTGTTCTATTTTGTGGCCATTGCCCCTTGTCCTATCCCCGCAAACCACTGAAAAGAGGGTGGCCAAATCCCACTGTCCCCACACTTAAGATATTTGTCAACATTGATAAGATCCCCTCTCAGTCTTCTCTTTTCAAGGCTGAACAGACCCAGGTCTCTCGGTCTTTACTCATAGGGAAAATGCTCCAGGCCCCGTATCACCTTGGTTGCCCTCCGCTGGACTCTTTCTAGGAGATCCCTGTCTTTCTGTACCGGGGAGCCCAGAACTGGACACAGTACTCCAGGTGAGGCCTGCCCAGGGCCGAGTAGAGGGGGAGGATCACCTCCCTTGACCTGCTGGCCATGCTCCTTTTAATGCACGCCAGGATCCCATTAGCCTTCTTGGCCACGAGGGCACGCTGCTGGCTCATGGTCAACCTGTCATCCACCAGGACCCCCAGGTCCTTCTCCGCAGAGCTCCTCTCCAGCAGGTCATCCCCCAGCCTGTACTGATATGTGCAATTGTTCCTTCCCAGGTGCAGGACTCTACACTTGCCCTTGTTAAACTTCATTTGGTTTCTTCCTGCCCAGCTCTCTATCTGGCCCAGGTCTCGCTGAATGGCAGCACAGCCTTCTGGCGTGTCGGCCACTCCTCCCAGCTTTGTATCATCGGTGTACTTGCTGAGGGTGGACACTATTCCCTCATCAAGGTCGTCGATGAAGATGTTGAACGAGACCCGACCCAGCACGGACCCCTGGGGAACACCGCTAGTCACAGGTCTCCAGCTGGTCTCTGCGCCACCGATCACCACCCTCTGAGCTCGGCCAGTCAGCCAGTTCTCAACCCACCTTACCATCCACTCGTCTATGCCACGGGGATAGGACAAGGGGCAACGGCCACAAAATGGGTCACAGGAAGTTCCGCACCAACATGCAAAAGAACTTCTTCGTGGTGAGGGTGACAGAGCACTTGAACAGGCTACCCAGGGAGGTTGTTGAGTCCGGCTGGAGACCTGTGATTAGAAGCGTGTGAGAAAAATCTCAATAATTTTCTTCAGACCGAATCTTCTGTGAAGCTATTTTATTCGTGATTGCAGTGGTGGGTGTCCTGCCAATTAGGAGTGCATTACAGTAAACATAACATGACCTTTTATTTCCTATTACCCGACACCTGATCACCTCCCCGGTTTCCTCATTGGCCAAGTACTACAGGTTCACAAGCTCCTCGACACTCCTCTATACTATATATGTACATTTTTTTTGATCAACCCTTTAATTTCTCCTTTTTCCTTTTTTTCCCTCCTTTCTTATGTTTAGAGATTTTTTTTATTGTTATTTTAACTCTTCTCACACTGCTCATCCTGTTTTTCTCAGTCTTCTACCATATTTTGGAACAGTGAGGCCTTCTACTGTCCACTTATCTACTTTGCATTTCTCTTTGTTGTGACTACACAACTACCTCTGAATATAGAAGGTCAGTTTTCTACTGCAAAAACACACTCTACTTCAAAAACACGTTATACTGCAGAAACACAGCTTAGTTTCTCACTATTCCCCCCTCTTCTTTTCTTACTCCTATTGTTGCTTTTGCACCTCTTCACATACTGCACTCTTGAGTTTTTCCAGCATTAAGGCACAATATTCTTCGGATGTCATAGGGGATGACAGATATACAATGCCATTATTATTATGGTGTCAACAAATAGTTGTCTGAGCCAATTCCATTCAGGTAATCACAAAGTCAGTTTCTCCCAAATGTTTCTAAATCCCCAGGAAGTGTCATCTTGAGCCACTCTATGTAGGATCTTGTAGGGTTTTTGTTTGTTTGTTTTCCCCAAAATATTTTTGAGATCAGTCAAATTCTTCCCATTTCATCTACATATATACAGCAACTAGCACTAATTACAGTGCACTCTCCTCCTTGTGAGGTTATTAATAAGTCTAATACCATTCGATTCTGGAGTACTATTTTGCAAACTTATTTCCTTTTTCTTGCATTGAGTGTTATTTTCTAGTTCTTCAATTAGAGCTGAGATATTTACAATAGCTTTTTCTAATTCACTCACCCCTAACCAAGGTAAAAACCACCTTGCAAAACTATTTAGAGAATTCAGATAGAGAATATCACTAATCCATTGAGAATAGGTATTACTAAGATAAACTTAAAATGCATCATTACTCTCTATATATACACCCCTAAAATAATTAAGAAATAATAATTAAGAAAAACAATAAAAATCACAAACTAATAAGGATTCAGGGAGTGTCAGATGGAAATTGACTGGTGGAGGTGTACTCTACCCTCTCTGAGACAGACTCACAAGCCTGACACAGCACAAGTGTCTCCTGCTACACAGAAGACAAAAGTTCCCTCATCCTGCCAGGCAGTAGGAGGAGACCTAGGTCAAGGTGGGGAATGGAGGCAGGTTCCTGTTCGGGGTGGTAGGCAAGCCCTGTCCCTGCCCACCTCACCTTCCCATCTACCCTTATATAACAGGTATGAGGGTCTAGAACATGACAGTCAGAACAACAAACTAGACGGAAGCCTGTCCCAATTGGAGAGGGTGCCTAAGGTAAGGCAACCTACCCCCTGCATTGCTACATCATCTGTCAAAAAAGAAAGAAGGGTTATTGTCATCGGAGACTCCCTTCTGAAAGGGACAGAGGGCCCGGTATGCCAACCGGACCCAACCCACAGGGAAGTCTGTTGCCTCCCTGGGGCTCGGGTGAGAGACTTTGCTAAGAAAGTCAAGTGCCTAGTACGGTCCACTGAGTACTACCCCCTACTGTTCTTTCAAGCTGGTAGCAACGAGGTAGCAACGAGAAGTCCGAGAGCAATCAAAAGGGACCTTAGGGCTTTGGGGCGACTAAATTATCAGGGGCACAGTTTGTGTTTGCCTCTGTCCTTCCGATAGGGGACATTGATGCTGACAATCAGACTCATCACATTAACACGTGACCTCGGGACTGGTGCAGCCAGCATAACTTCGTTTTTCGATCATGGGAAGGTCTACGTGACACCAGGACTGCTGGCACCAGATGGGATGCGCCTCTCTGTGGTGGTTTTACCGTGTGTTGTGGTTTAACCCAGCTGGCAGCTAAACACCACACAGCCGTTCGCTCACCCTCCCCCCTCCCTCTCTGGGATGGGGGAGAGAAACGGGAAAGTGAAGCCTGTGGGTTGAGATAAAGGCAGTTTATTAAGATAGAAAATAATAATGATAATAATAATAATATGTACAAACAAGTGATGCACAATGCAATTGCTCACCACCCGCTGACCGATGCCCAGCCCAACCCCGAGCAGCCGGCCCCCCCACCCCGGCTAGCCACCCCTATATATTGTTTAGCATGACGTCAGATGGTATGGAATACCCCTTTGGCCAGTTTGGGTCAGCTGTCCTGGGTCTGTCCCCTCCCAGCTTTTGCTGCACCCCCAGCCTGCCCGCTGGCAGGACAGAGCGAGGAGCTGAAAAGTCCTTGGCATAGTGTAAGCATTGCTCTCCAGCAATTAAAACATCAGCATGTTATCAGCACTCTTCTTATCCTAATCCAAAACATAGCACCCTACCAGCTACTAGGAGGAAAAATAACTGTCCTAACTGAAACCAGGACACCGTGCTAGGCAGCTGAACACCACAACTGCTCTCTCACTGCCCCTCCTCAGATGAGGAGGGGAAGAAGTAAAGGAAAGAACAGCTCACGGGCTGAGATAAGGATAACTTAATTAAAGAGAAAAAAAATTATTAAGGAAATATTATTATTAATTAAACAATTCAACTAAAGGGAAAAAAGGGAAAGGGGAAGAGGGAGGGGGAAAGGGAATAACAAAACAAAACAAGGAAAGGCTATGTGGAAGTGCAGAGGAAAGAAATTACTCTCTACTTCCCACAAATGAGCGATGCTTGACCACGTCCTTGAAGCAGGGCCTCAAGGCGCGTAGCCGGTGTTTGGGAGGAGGACAGACATTTTCACAACGAGAGCCCACCCCTCCCCTCTTCTTCCTTTTTACACCTTTTATTGCTGAGTGTGACATCATATGGTATGGAATATCCCTTTGGTTGGTTTAGGTCAGCTGCCCTTGTGATGTTTCTTTCTCACTTTTTTTGCCCACCCCCTAGGAGGGTGTCCTGGTTTCAGTTAGGACAGTTATTTTCCCTCCTAGTAGCTGGTAGGGTGCTATGTTTTGGATTAGGATGAGAAGAGTGCTGATAACATGCTGATGTTTTAATTGCTGCAGAGCACTGCTTATACTAAGCCAAGGACTTTTCAGCTTCTCACTCTGTCCTACCAGCAGGCAGGCTGGGGGTGCAGCAAGAGCTGGGAGGGGACAGACCCAGGACAGCTGACCCAAACTGGCCAAAGGGGTATTCCATACCATCTGACGTCATGCTGAACAATATATAGGGGTGGCTAGCCGGGGTGGGGGGGCCGGCTGCTCGGGGTTGGGCTGGGCATCGGTCAGCGGGTGGTGAGCAATTGCATTGTGCATCACTTGTTTGTACATATTATTATTATTATCATTATTATTTTCTATCTTAATGAACTGTCTTTATCTCAACTCACAGGCTTCACTTTCCCGTTTCTCTCCCCCATCCCAGAGAGGGAGGGGGGAGGGTGAGCGAACGGCTGTGTGGTGTTTAGCTGCCAGCCGGGTTAAACCACAACAGCTCTTTTGGCGCCCAACGTGGGGCACAAAGGGTTGAGATAACGACAGATCTAATCAGAATGTGGATTGCTTTAATATCAAGTCTGCTGTGGCTGTATTCCAAACTGAGTTTTATAGCACGTTACTTGCTGTATGTGATCCCTGTCGTGCTGTTTATCCTTTCCGGGCCCTGGTTTAAGATCGTTATGGTACTGTGCTGTGTAACAATAGCTTACGATATGATGAAATATCTGGCCATGACTCTAACTTGTTATTTGTACGCAGCACTGTCATCGACTCTGTACTTTGGAAACTATATCTCGGAAACTATTAACAATTACACCTACTGCCTTTTTTCATCAGGGAGCCAGTCTGTGAAGGGGACAGGGAAAGATATTTTTCCTTACTTGTTCACTCTCCTTTTCTCCTTCAGCACCCTCTTATCCCCCGAGCTAGTTACGATAGCTCTCCAAGATGCTGAATATCCTTGGGATACTCAGACCAGCATGTTCTTGTTGTTATGTCTCTTGAATGCGCTTCAGGTTTTGTTCAAGGTTAAACAACTACTTAGGAATCTCATGCAGAGATCTGTCCTGAGGCGGGATAATTGTGAGTGGCAGGGAGTGTGGGAGGATATGGGCAGGTGGCTAGAGCAGTGGGCACCTCCGATGTTTTGTAGATTCACCCCTGAACAACTGCAAAATCCTAAAAAACTGGTAGAATGCTTGCAAAAAGAGTGTCATGACTCTGGCAGTTCCAAAGTGACGCAACTCACTGTAGCATGTTGGGGCCTGGCCTATGCCTATCGAGGTGCAATTGATGCTACTATGAACCGAGTGACAGACCCTGCAGCCGCTCCAGCTCCTGCTCCTGCAGCCGTCCCAGCTCCTGC
>NW_023307698.1:0-1167 GCF_011077185.1 Oxyura jamaicensis
CAGTTCCAAAGTGACACAACTCACTGTAGCGTGTTGGGGCCTGGCCTCTGCCTATCGAGTGGCAATTCATGCTACTATCAACCTAGTGACAGACCCTGCAGCCGCTCCTGCTCCTGCAGCCGCTCCAGCTCCTGCTCCTGCAGCCGCTCCTGCTCCTCCAGCCACTCCAGTTCCTGCCCCTGCAGCCGCTCCAGCTCCTGCAGCCGCTCCAGCTCCTGTGGTTGGGCCAGAGAAACAAGCCGTAGCAGTGCAAGTTGCCCCTGCAGAGGGTGTTCCAACCCCTGTGGCAGACCCTGTGGTTGGGTCAGAGAAACGAGCTGTAGCAGTACAAGTTGCCCCTGTAGACAAGGTGAAAAAATGGTATAGAGACTCAGGTTGTTTAGAACGCAGAGAGTCTTCTGCTAGGTGTAGGTATGGAGAAGACGAGGCTGGGCCATCAGGGATGCAGGAGGATGAAGATGGGGATGTTGAAAAATCAACAGTAGTTACCTGAAACCTATACCAGCGTGAGCTACGAGATGTGCGAAAAGATTTTGGTCGCTGCATAGGTGAGCAGCTTGTCACCTGGCTGCTCCGGTGCTGGGATACCGGAGCCAATTGTGTGGAATTAGAGGGCAAGGAAGCCAGGCGGCTGGGATCCCTTGCTAGAGATGCAGGCATTGACAAAGCAATTGGAGATGGAGCACGATCTCACAGCCTCTGGAGGCGTCTCCTGTACGCTGTAAGGGAAAGGTATCCCTTCAAGGAAGAACTTGTATGTCTGCCAGGCAAGTAGACCACTATGGAGAAGGGAATCCAGTACCTGAGGGAATTAGCCTTACGGGAGGTGATTTATGAGACCGAGACAATGGACAAACACCCACAGATCCAGATGAAGTCAGGTGTACACGACCCATGTGGTGGAAGTTTGTACGGAGTGCACCATCATCATATGCCAGCTCATTGGCAATAATGGCCTGGAAAGAGGATGAGGACCCCACAGTGGGTGATGTGGCTTAACAGCTCCGGCAGTACGAAGAAAGCCTCTCCTCTTTCCTACAGGCCTGCGTCTCGGCTGTGGAGAAACTTTCTGAAAGCGTCCATCAACTAAAAGAAAATACTTTGGAGAAACTTTCTGAAAAGGTCCAGCAACTTAAAGAGAGTTTATTTTCCTCCCCTCCTGTACAA
>NW_023307699.1:0-2988 GCF_011077185.1 Oxyura jamaicensis
GAAGGACCTCACTGGCACACAGCCCCTCTGATTCTAGCGTACCATCCCTTAGGTCTTCACCGGCGTGCCTGGTTTTAGCCCCTTCCCCCTTCGACTCTAGTTTAAAGCCCTATCTATCAGCCCTGCCAACTCCTGACCAAAGATCCTTACCCCTCTCCGAGAGAGGCGCATCCCATCCGGTGCCATCAGGCCCGGTGTAGCATAGACCTTCCCGTGATCAAAGAACCCAAAATTCTGCTGGTCACACCAGTCTCGAAGCCACGAGTTTATGTGAACAGCACGCCTTTCAGCTTCGATCCCCCCTATCGGAAGGACAGAGGCAAACACAACCTGTGCCCCTGATCCTCTAAGTAGTCGCCCCAAATCCCTAAAGTCTCTTTTGATCGCCTTCGGACTTCTCGTTGCTACTTCATCGCTACCAGCCTGAAAGACCAGTAGCGGGTAGTAGTCAGTGGGCCGTACCAGGCGCTTGACTTTCTTAGCAAAGTCTCTCACCCGAGCCCCAGGGAGGCAACAGACTTCTCTGCGGGTTGGGTCCAGTCGGCATATCGGTCCCTCTGTCCCTTTCAGAAGGGAGCCCCCCATAACAATAGCCCTTCTTTCTTTTTTGAAGGATGATGTGGCAATGCGATATGTAGGTCGCCTTGTCTTAGGCGCCCCCTCCAACTGGGATGAGTTTTTATCTACTATGTCATTCAGATTGTCTTGTTCTAGTCGTTCATATCGATTATTTAAGGGTAGATGAGAAGGTGAGGTGGGCAGAGAGAGGGCTCGCCTACCACCCCGAATAGGCACCTGCCTCCATTCCCCCCCTTGATCTAGGTCTCCTCCCTCTGCCTGGCAGGAGGAGGGAACCTCCGTCTTCTGAATAACAGGAGACGCCTGTGCTGTGGCAGGCTCGTGAGCCTGCCTCAGAGAGGGTAGAGTGCACCTCCACCAGTCAATTTCCATCTCTGATTCCCTGATGATCCTGAGCCTGTTCACCTCCTCCCGGAGCTCCGCTACCTGGCTGAGCAGTTCTTCAACCTGGGCACACCTCCCACAGGCATACCCTCCACTGCTGTCGGAGACCGACAGAAGGCTGGGGCACACTCTGCAGCCCAGGACCTGGACGGCTGCGTGTTTCCCCGAGCCCTCCGTCTGAGTAGCCACACTGGTGACCGTGGCTGGAGATGCCGCACGAGATGCGGAGGCCACGGTTTTCTGCCTGGTTGATACCATGGTCAGGTCCTACGCAAGCAGGTTGCAAGCACCGAAGGGAGAGGCAGCTGCAACAGAGCGACGATGGGCCCCCCGCTCGCCCTGCCCGTGCAAACTGCCTCGCCACGCCCTTCGACGCGCCACGCCCTGTTTGCCCGTCCTGTTCGCCGCGCTCCTGGTCGCTCGCGCTCCCTAGGGGCAACTTTTAAACAGCCTGGGAGGGGGCGCTGCTGGCTCCGCCCGCGCCTTCTGAACTTTCTGAAAGCGTCCATCAACTAAAAGAGTATTCTTTGGAGAAACTTTCAGATGTCCAACAACTTAAAAAGAGATTATTTTCCTCCCCACCTGAACGAACCAGTGTCTCAGCTATTAGGGGTAAGCGCCATTCTGTTCAAGGAAGAAGATATGGGGGGTACACACCCCGTGCCACCCTGTGGTTTTACCTACGTGACCATGGAGAGGACATGAGAAAATGGGATGGAAAATCTACCTCTGAAGGGAACGAACGACACTACTCCAGGCTGGTGTGTAGCTGAAGCACTTTATTGTCTAACCCATCTACTTATATAGGCTTAGCGTATCTACATGCTTTTATCACACAACTTGGCAAGGTTTGCTCGTTAGCCGTTATTATATTTCACAAAGCTATCGCACAGCAGCCATATCTCCCTTACGTGTACTGATGAGCAACAGGCCAGACTGCACCTGATGTTTTTTGATCTTCTTGTCTCCCAGTTATACCTCCTTTATCTTCAGGCTACATGACTTTCGCCTCATTCTGCATTTTCCTTTTCTCACTTCATCTCTGTGTCTAACATACTCCACATACTTTCTGACCGATTTCCCACAATTCCCCTTCTATTTATTTCTAACAGCCAAGCTGATTGCATTGAGCATAAAAGCATTCTTTGTAAGCTTTGAAACAAGCACGGTACAACTAGCAACAGGGTGAAAGTCACATGCAGAATTACGATTGTAAAATAGCATGCCTACTAGAATCTACATCAGTCAACAAGCCAATAAGCACTAGGGATGGTGCTTCACCACGATGCTACTTCTCACTCGCACAGAACAATCAAACAATCACGCAAAGAGGCCTCTTTCACTTTTCATTCATACCACAAGAAAATATCACTTAAGATAATTTGTCCGCGGCTTCAGGAGGTCCTTGTCTACTCCCGTGGTGAGCGGCTGAGAGTGGAGACCCCTCCGAGGAAAATGCCCGGGGTGCACCTAGGGGCGTCTGTTCCACAGTCGATCCCACAGCCGAGCAGAGCTGCTCCTGGCACAAGAAACGATGCTATTATAGTTTTGTATAATTACACCAAAGAGATGCATTGCGATAAGGAGCGAGTGTGACATTGCCAATGGTTTTTGCCCATGTAATTGAACCTTACACATGCTATGGCTGTTACACTTCCCAGGATATCTAATTCTTGTGGCTCTAGGGGCGCTCGCAGCAAGTAGACAGTCCAATCTTTGTTATCTGCCAGGATCCCCACCAGACGTGTCGTAAAGGGGTCGTTAGCACTAAGCCAGGGACAGGCACATCACTTCTTGTCCTGTTATCTTGGCGAGGGTGACCCCGATGTTGTGGCATGGTTGGATGGAGACCCAGGGCTGGCAATAACCGATGACAGCGGCGATTGTGAGGAGGAGGCCAACCATGGCCTTACCCCCTTGCTGGTACCCACCTTGGTCCGTGACCTGTGGAGACACAAGCATACCCTCGACCCCAAGTTATTAGAGGCTGGGGTCCCTCCCAAAGACCTGTATTTAATGTATTTT
>NW_023307700.1:0-6262 GCF_011077185.1 Oxyura jamaicensis
TGGAGTTTGTGGATACCTGAGAGATAGGATAGATCATTGCTGTGTGTGTATCCCTAATGTAACCGCGGATGTAGAATATAATATATTCCAATTGGCCCACGTCAAGCAGAACTTAAGGGAGAAAAAGCATGAAGCTGAACAAAGCTGGTTGGGGGCTATCCTAGAGGGATTAAGGCTTCACTTACAAGGATGGGTTAGATCTCTCCTACAAACGATCATTTTACTGTTAGTTGTGTTTCTTATAATATGGTTAATGTACATGTTCATACGGGGAGAAATACGGGGAGTAGTGCATGGAACCACCAAATAATGGAAATCCTTGCTAGGGAACATCCAAAACATCTCGCCCCACCACCACCAAACGATCGTAATAATGAAGCGTTCGAATTACGGGAAAACCCCTTATCATGGTAAGGCATAATGCTGCTGCTATCGATCTAATGATAGGGAATATGAAAATACTTGCCCCAATAGAGCGAAGTATTTTCAAAGGGGGGAATGTTAGGGTTAAGAAACAATTCTTGGTAATGGGATGGGAGATTCATAGCCAAATATTATCATGTATATAATAAAGGAAAGCATAAATAAATGATAGAAGGATGGAGCAGAGACAAGACGGGCTTTGAGAGATGGAACAGGAACAACTTGAGCCTTGTTAAGAAGATGAGATGGATAAGGTGGGTTAGGACTGAAGCCAAGAACTAATTAAAGTCAAGAACTGAAAAGGAGCATGCGCCAAGAAGAGGTGAAAAGTTTAACCCTGAGGATGACTCCTTACTTCATCTGGATGACTCCCGGGATGACCACCAGAGAGCACCACGCATGTGTGAATGGGAGGAGAGAGAATTAGCATACGAAGCGAGGATGATGTTGTAAATATTAATGAATACTAATGAATATGTAACTTTGGGGATATTAATAGGGATCAGGATGTAACGGGACTTGAGGCCAGATCTGGGCGCCTGCCCCTGGTTTCCAGCGCTGAATAAAGCACCTTCATATAATCACGTTGTGGTTATGTGTTTGCTACGCTAACAGTTTCACCCACTGCAGCTGTCACCCAAATAGCAAGAGAGAAAGCATCTACCGATATGTGAACATATTTCAAGGGACCAAATTCTGGAATATGCATTACGTCGGTCTGCCATAACTGAAAGGACCGTAGACCTCTATGGTTTACCGTTAAAGATGGGGTCAAAACATGTTGTTGACAGTCAGGACATGTTTGGGCGATCAATTTGGCATCAGTGATCGATATAGCGAATTGTTTTGCCAAGACTTTGGCAGCTTGATGGAAAAAAGGCATGGGATAACTGTGCTTGCTCCAGCACCCTAGGCACCAGGGCAGTCTGGGTCATATTAGTTAGCTGGTCAGCGCGTGCGTTACCCCCTGCAAAAATGCCAGGTAACATGGCGTGGCTCTGCATGTGAATAATACAATACAGGTGCACTCACTGCTCTACCAAAAATAACAGCTCCTTAAATTTTAGAAACAAGTTTTCCTTTGGGATGTGACTCAAATGTGCCCTTTCAATGCATTGAGCAACACCTACAGCATATTGCGAGTCCGATCCACTATGCAAAGGTACTAGTTTTTTTCTTTTTTTTTTCTTTTTTTTTTCATTTTTTCTTTTTCTTTTTTTTTTCATTTCTTTTTTTTTTGTTTTGTTTTGTTTTGTTTTCTGGCTGCAATGTCCTCGATCACTGCATTGATTCATCACAAATCATGCAGTAATCTCCATTTCCCGCTCTTCTTGATGACAAACACTGGTGAATTCCATGGGCTGTTTGTCAGAACAATATGTAAACCCACTACATGCCACCCCTCGCCTCTCTGAAAAGCATATTTAAGAATAATTACAATATACTCTTACTTTAGAATTATCACAATCTTCACTTACATCAAAAAGAAAAAGAATTCCCCACTCCAAAATAAACATAACATCATCACTACACCGACAAGGTGGACAATTTACACACACACTACCCCTCGTCCCTTCACCACACTAATGTGAAACATATTCCTTACAATTGCAACTTTCTTGAATTCTTCACAACTTTTACATTCACAAAAACATTCAATCCATGTTTTGCCTGTTGCTTCTCTCAGCTGTCATCCTTATCTCAATTTCCTTG
Organism: Oxyura jamaicensis; assembly: GCF_011077185.1. Lineage (NCBI taxonomy): Eukaryota > Metazoa > Chordata > Aves > Anseriformes > Anatidae > Oxyura > Oxyura jamaicensis. The sequence continues at coordinate 2,137 of NW_023307700.1, forward strand.
AGCCCCACGTTGGGCGAGTAAAAACCTAAAGAAGTTATCACAGATTTGGGGTAGGAGGTTTAAAGAAACCAATCTTCCAGCAGTATCGGACAATAAATGGCACAGAAACTATAGTAATGCTGATTCGTACTGGAGCAAACAATTTGTGAATAGCATATGCCAACAGAAATGTGCCTGTACCAGCAGCCCTTTTAGATTGCAGCAAGGAATCACGGAAACCAAGTTTGAAGAGAACTGCAGTCATAGGCACACCACTTGACACAGTCAGGTAGAAGATTCCTAGAGATACTAATGAAAATCCAACGTGGAATGAAACCCCTACAGCACCACATTCTTTGAAAACATTTCCAGCTGCTGGGGTTTATTGCGTTTCTTATGTTCACAGCTGAGATCTGTGGCTGCCTTTTCAGGGGATCCACCCACATCCTTGGCCGAGCTGTCGGCGGCGACCCGTAGCGCCAGCAGAGGGGCCGGCGGGCTGAGGGGGGGGGCGGCCCGGGGGTGGTGGGTGGGGGGGATGGTGGGGGGGCAGCAGCCGCGGCGGCGGCGGGCGGCGGCGAGCGGGGGCCCACGGGGCGGCGGGCCCGGGCGCAGCAGCAAGAGGAACATGGCAGCGCTCGGTGCGGGCGGGCGGGCGCTCAAACCGGAGAAACGCAGCAGCCGGCGGCGGGGCGGGCAAATGGGCGCCCGGAGCTGACAGCGGGGCGGGCGGCGCTGATGGCCGCAATGGCATCGAGCGCAGAGTGGCCGCTATCGGTTGGGATATCGTCTCTGCCTCTATTCCCAAGTCTGTCAGGTTTGCTTTCTCTGGCGGTACACAGTCACCGCTTTTTATTTCACCCGCCTGCGTAGCCTGTGCGGCCGCTGTCTGTACCCTTTTTTCCACTTGCCATGATCTGAGTGTCTCAGTTGCTAAGTGCCAGGTCGTCATCACCTCAGCAGCTGTTATATCTCCCCCAGAGACAGTGTCCCATAGAGTTGTCCCAGCATTTTCCCAAGTGTGTAAATCAAACACCACCGAAACCGTTGACGAGGCACCATTTTTTTGTAAAAACTTTAACAGTAGTTTCAGCTTATATGAGTCATATTTTGTCCTTCTTCTTTCTAAGAGTTTGCTTATCAATTTCACTATCGCCTCTTCCCCGGCCGATAGATTTGCCCCCATTTTTATTCCCGCTGCTCACCTGGGGATAGGCGTGGATCTGGATGGGAAGCTGCAGTCCAGCTGTCAGCTTGATTCGTTCAGCGGGGTTCCCTTCGGACGCTATGCCTGCGTTGTCTACCCCTTATCACGTCGGGGTCACCATTTGAAGGGAATGAATGACACGACTCCAGGCTGGTGCGTAGCTGAAGCACTTTTCTCTAACCCATCTACTTATATAGGCTTAGCGTATCTACATGCTTTTATCACACGACTTGGCAAAGCTCGCTCATTAGTCGTTATTTATTGTTCACAAGGCGATCGCGTGGCAGCCATATCTCCTTTGCGTGTACTGATGAGCAACAGGGCAGACTGTACCTGCTGTTTTTGTTCTCCTTTTCTCCCAAATGTACCTCCTTTATCTTCAAGTTATGTGACTTTCGCCTCATTCTGCATTTTTTCTTTTTTCACTTCATCTCTGTATACTCCACATACCTTCTGACTGATCTCCCACAGCCCAGAGAGTCTGTGGATGCCCCACCCCTGGAGGCTTTCAAGGCCAGGCTGGATGCGTCTCTGGGCAGCCTGCTCTAGTGGTTGACAACCCTGTCCAGAGCAGGGGGGTTGAAACTAGATGATCTTTAAGGTCCTTTTCAACCCAGGCCATTCTATGATAGTTCTGTTCTATTGTGAATAAACAGTCTTGAAATAGTTTCACATGAGCTGCCATCCCATGAACATCCAATAATCAGCCCATCACATCCAATCTTAAATAAATTTAGAGTGCTGAATGTGGGAAAGGAATTTGCAGGTGGCTTTGTGCTGTTTCCCACATCCCTGAATTAGAGTGAACGGAGAAGCTAGACCAATGATAAGTTGTTGTCGGCGCGTGCTGTAGTTAGTTGCCTATATATACTCTGTGAGAACATGCAATAAAGGAGGACGATTATACTCGCATCGAGGTTGCATCGTTACTCCGGGACCGTCTCCCTTTCTGACATCTGGTAGCAGAGGATGGTTACTCGCCAGATAGTTTAGCTCGACTGAGTTATCCGAGACTGCGGTAAGCAGCTAGAGGAGGGGACTGGGAAAATAAACGACTGAGAGGAGTGCTCCTTGCAGACACCGGTCAGGGTCGCTCCCTACCTCCCAGAGGAAGCGCAGCTGTGGAAGTGGAGGCTGCAGCGACGTTGCTCGTTGGAATTCTCTCTAAGAGAGGTATCGAGACAATGGGAAAGCAATTGACTAAGTTAATCAAGTTAGGATAAAAATTAAACAGCTGGGAGGAGTGCTGCTTGTGTGCATAGTCAGGGCAGACACAGACCTCGCCTCCCAGGGAAAAGCGCAGCCATGGAGGTGGAAGCTGCGGTGACGTTGCTCGTAGGCATTCTCTCCAAGAGAGGTATCAAGACAACGGGAAAGCAACTGATCAAGTTGATCAAGTTGGGACAACGATAGGGACATTTTAGAGAGACTGCTCTGTTGTTCTCTGTTGTGGAATGGCGAGAATTTGGGAATACCATGTGGGAAAAGACTATAACGGGAGATCCAAAAGATGAAAAGGAGGTGAAAACTGTCTGCGAGTTGTGGCGTACAGTACTAGAGACATTAAAAGCCATGAAGGCAGAGAGGGAAGTAGCCTGTGCCACTGCTCCAATGCTAATCCCGGGGCTGGCCCCTACAAAATCTGGGGACTCTGAAAGAAAACCCGGGACTCTTGCGTGTATCTTTGGGCTCCCTGCGGTTAAAGAAATGACTGGGGTTTCATGCTCGACGGTCTCTGAACTCCTATCGCGCGTTGACGGTGAAGGGCCGGGTAACAGGCCGCTCCCGCATTATGCGGAAGTCCCGCCGGACCCACCATCGAGCGCGGAAAAAGCAGAAGTTGGCGGGGCCAGGTCAAAGCAGAGATCTGAGCCGTTTGCAGAAGTAACACCCCAAGACGCCCAGGGGGGATCTCCTGCACCGCCCACAGGCGAGGGAGGAGAGGCGTGCCGACCTCCGCCCTCGGCTCCGCCGCTGCTGCTGACCCCCGCCACCCACCCCCACCCCCACCCTCAGGCCGGCCTCAAGCCTCCCTCTCCGCTTCGCTCCGCTGCGCCCGCCAAATCGAGCGGCTCTGCCGCTGTTGCGACCCCCCCGCCAGCCCCCACCCCCGGGCCGGCCCCCCCTCAGCCCGCCAGCCCCTGTGCTGGCGCTGCCAACGGCAGCTCGGCCAAGGATTCAAACCTCCTACCCCAGATCCTGACAACTCCCTATGTTTTTTTCTAAAAAAAAAAAAGATAAACAAAAAGAAAAAAGGATAGAAAAAATGATAAAAATTAAAAAATGAAAAAAGAGAAAAGAAAAAAGAGAAAAAAGGAAAAAAGAAAAAAGAAAGAACAGAAAAAAAACAGAAAAGAAAAAAAAGAAGAAAAAGGAGAAAAAGAGAAAAAGAAAAGAGAAAAAAGGAAAAAAGATTAAAAAAGAAAAAAGAAGACAGAAAAAAGAAAAAACAGGAAAGAAAGAAAACAGAGGAAAATAAGAAAAAAGTAAGAAAAAGATAAAAAAGAAAAAAAGAAAAAAAAAGAAAAGAAAAAAGGAAAAAAGGAAAAAAAAGAAAGGAAGAAAAAAGGAAAAGAAAAAGGAAAAGAAAAAGGAAAAGAAAAAGAAAGAAAAATAGGAAAAAAAAAAGAAAAAAAGAAAGAAATAAAAAAGAATAAAATAAAATAAAAAAAAGAGGAGACACCCAGGAAACACCATAGAACAGGTTGGGAAAGGCACTTTACCTAATGAATCACCTAGCATTACCCTTTCCTCACAAAGAGGTACCACCCATAGTAAAACATTACAAAAGTATGAATTCCACCCTGTCACGGGTGCCACAATCAGAGAAGGCCTTACTGATGGTAACAAATTGAAATACAGGTCTTTGGGAGGGACCCCAGCCTCTAATAACTTGGGGTCGAGGGTATGCTTGTGTCTCCACAGGTCACGGGCCAAGAT
>NW_023307701.1:0-1425 GCF_011077185.1 Oxyura jamaicensis
GAAATGGGGACGGGCGTGGGGACACCTATGGGGACATGTGTGGGAAGTAAGGACATGGATGGGGACACCCAGGGGACGTGGATGGGGACACACATAGGAAATGGGGCCGTGGATGGGAAATGGGGCCATGCACAAGGACGCGCCCAGGAACGTGCCCCAGGCCGTGCCCGAGGCCGTGGTGGGAGTCGGGGACGTGCCCCAGGGGACCTCAGGACCCGCTGAGCCCCCCCCCCCCCCCGTGCCCCCCCAGATCAACATGCTGCTGCAGTACAAGGCGGGGGCGGACGAGGAGGAGTGCCCCGTGCCCGAGGACATCCGCGACGAGCTGCTCGACTTCCACAACGACCTGCTGGCGCACTGCGGTGAGCGGGGACCCCCGGGGACCCCCCTGGGGACCCCCGGGGGGGGGGTGGGGGTGGGGTCTCCCAGTCCCGGGGGACAAGGGGACAGTGCCATCCCCAGGGCAGGGGGTATGGGGACATCGGGGACCCTGGTCCCGGGGGGCACAGGGGGGTCCCCGTTTTGAGGCTGTCCAAGGTAGGGGAGGGATGTGGGGTCCCCGTGGGAAGCAGGGACACACGTGTCCCATTTGGGGGGACGTGGGGACCCCCCAGTTTTGGGGACTTGAGGGTCCCAGTTTTGGGGACTTGAGGGTCCCCGTTTTGGGGTTGTGGGGACCCCCATTTTGGGGACTTGAGGGTCCCAATTCTGGGGACTTGAGGGTTCCCCTTTTGGGGTCGTGGGGTCCCCTGTTTTGGGGACATGGGGATCCCCATTTTGGGGACTTGAAGGTCCCCATCTTGGGGACTTGAGGGTCCCCGTTTTGGGGTCGTGGGGTCCCCCGTTTTGGGGACATGGGGATCCCCATTTTGGGGACTTAAAGGTCCCCATTTTGGGGACTTGAGAGTCCCCGTTTTGGGGTCGTCGGGATCCCCATTTCGGGGACCCCATCCCACCAACGCAGGGCTCAGCCCCCCCACCCCGCTGACCCCCTCCCCGTGCCCCCCCCCCAGGCATCGAGCTGGCGGGCGAGGAAGAGGAGGAGGAGGAGGAGACATCGCTGCGCCACCGGCTGCTGGGGCTGGTGCAGAAGGTGGTGGGGCTGCGCAAGAAGGCGCCCGAGGAGGAGGCGCCCCCCGAGGAGCCCCCGGTGCCCAGTGAGGGGGGGACGGGGCTGGGGGGTGGGGGTGGGGGGGCTGGGACCGTGCGCGCTGTCCCCAGATCCCCAGCAGGGCTGTCCCTAGGGCATGGCCGAGCTGTCCCCAGGGTGCCAACCGAGCTGTCCCCAAGGTGCCAACGGGGCCAGCTCAAAGGCATGGCCGAATGTCCCCAGTGTGCCAATGGGGCTGTCCCCAAGGTGCCAACTGAGATGGCCACAAAGTGCCAATGGGTGGCCACAAAATGCCATCGGAGCTGTCCCCAAGG
>NW_023307702.1:0-2735 GCF_011077185.1 Oxyura jamaicensis
CCTGTCAGCTTGACCTCGGTGCCAGGAAAGGTGATGGAGCAGATCATCTTGAGTGCAAGTACACAGAATGTGCAAAACAAGCAGGGGTATCAGGCCCAGACAGCATGGGTTCATGAAAGGCAGGTCCTGCCTGACCAATCTCATCTTCTATAACCTGGTGACCAACCAAGTGGATGAGAGAAAGGTGGTTGATGTAGTCTACCTAGACTTCAGCAAAGCCTTTGACACATTCACAGAATCACAGAATAGTCTAGGTTGGAAGAGACCGCCAAGATCACCGAGTCCAACCTCTGACCTAACGCTAACAAGTCCTCCACTAAACCATATCCCTAAGCTCTACATCTCAACATCTTTTAAAGACCTTCAGGGATGGGGACTCAACCACTTCCCTGGGCAGCCTATTCCAGTGACTAACAACCCGTTCAGTAAAGAAGTTCTTCCTAATATCCAACCTAAACCTCCCCTGGCACAGTTTTAGCCCATTCCCCCTCGTCCTGTCACCAGGCATGTGGGAGAATAGACCAACCCCCACCTCGCTACAGCCTCCTTTAAGGTACCTGTAGAGTGCGATAAGGTTGCCCCTGAGCCTCCTCTTCTCCAGGCTAAACAGTCCCAGCTCCCTCAGCTGCTCCTCGTAAGACTTGTTCTCCAGACCCCTCACCAGCTTCGTAGCCCTTCTCTGGACTCGCTCAAGCACCTCCATGTCCTTCTTGTAGCGAGGGGCCCAAAACTGAACACAGTACTAGAGGTGCAGCCTCACCAGAGCTGGGTACAGGGAGACAATCACTTCCCTGGACCTGCTGGCCACACTGTTTCTTACGCAAGCCAGGATGCTGTTGGCCTTCTTGGCCGCCTGAGCACACTGCTGGCTCATATTCAGCCTACTATCAACCAATACTCCCAGGTCATTCTCCCACAGTATTCTCCTGGAGAGGCTGGGGGCCCATGGCTTGGACAGGTACACTCTTTGCTGGGTTAAAAACTGGCTGGATGGCTGGGCCCAGAGAGTAGTGGTGAACAGAGTGAAATCCAGCTGGCGACCACTGATGAGTGTTTTTTCTCAGGGGTCGGTATTGGGGCCCACCCTTTTTAATATCTTTATTGATGATTTGGATGAGGAAATTGAGTGCACCCTCAGTAAGTTTGCAGATGACATCAAGCTGCGGGGAAATGTCGATCTGCCGGAGGGTAGGAAGGCCCTGCAGAGGGACCTGGACAGAATGGAATGATGGGCTGAGTCCAACGGGATGAGGTTCAACATGGCCAAGTGCTGGGTCCTGCACTTTGGCCACAACAACCACATGCAACGCTACGGGCTTGGGGCAGAGTGGCTTGAAAGCTGTACAGAGGAGAAGGATCTGGAGGTGTTGGTTGTTGCTCACCTGAAAATGAGCCAGCAGTGTGCTCAGGTGCCCAAGAAGGTCAACAGCATCCTGGCTTGTATCAGGAATAGCTTAGCCAGCAGGATCAGGGAGGTGAACGTCACCTTATATTCTGCTCTGGTGAGGCCACACCTCGAGTACTGTGTTCATTTTTCGTCCCTCACCGGGTCCCTCCCTGTGTTCAGGTTTGGGACCTTCACTTCTAGAAGTACGTTGAGGCCCTGGATCATGTCCAGACAAGGGCTACGAAGCTGGTGAAGGGCCTGGAACACAAGTCTTATGAGGAACAGCTGAAGGAACTGGGGTTGTTTAGTCTGGAGAAGAGGAGGCTCAGGGGAGACCTTATTGCTCTCTACAACTACATGAAAGGAAGTTGTGGGGAGCTGGGGCTCGGCCTCGTCTCGCAGATAACTAGTGACAGGACTAGAGGGAATGGCCTCAATTTGCACCAGAGGAGTTTCAGGTTGGAAGTCAGTAGCAATTTCTTCTCGGAAAGGGGTTAAGCATTGGAAAGGGATTGTCCAAGGAGATGGTGGCATCACCGTTAGTGAGGATGTTTAAGGAAAACATCTGTCTGTAAAAGTACGGCATGTAGATGTTCACATGCCCAAGAGTCAGGCCACCAAAGAACATCAGAATAACAAAGAGGTGGACCAAGCTTTGAAAACTGAAGTGGCTCAGGTGGACCTGGACTAGGGACATAAGGGTGAGCTGTTTGTAGCCCATGAAACTTCAGGACATCTGGGAAGAAATTCCACATACAGATGGGCTCGTGATCGAGGGGTGAACCTGACCATTGAGGCCATCACACAGATTACCCATGAGTGTGAAACTTGTGCTGCAATCAAGAGAGCCATGAGGGTAAAGTCTCCTTGGAATAGGGGGCAGTGGCTTGGATTTTGAAATGGTCAGGCCTGGCAAATTGATTATATCGGACCACTCCCACAAACCTGCCAAGGTAAACGGTACATACTCACCATGGTAGAAGCAACTACTGGGTGGCTGGAAATATACCCCGTAAACCATGCCATGGCCTGAAACACCATCTTGGGCCTGGAAAGGTAAGTGCTGTGGCATTATGGTACACCAGAAGGAATTGTGTCCAACAACGGGAGTCACATCTCAACCAATCTTGTCACCTCCTGGGCCAAGAGGCATGGTATTGAGTGGGTATATCACATCCCTTATCACCCACAATCATCTTGAAAGTTTGAGAGGTACAATGGATTGTTAAAGACTATGTTAAGAGCATTGGGTGCTAGGACATGGAAACACTGGGACAGGAATTTGCCAGAAGCCACTTGGCGAGTTAACACCAGAGGATCTGACATCCATCCTGGTCCGGCTGAAACA
>NW_023307703.1:0-3246 GCF_011077185.1 Oxyura jamaicensis
CGAGCAAACTTTGCCAAGTTGTGTGATAAAAGCATGTAGATACGCTAAGCCTATATAAGTAGATGGGTTAGACAATAAAGTGCTTCAGCTACACACCAGCCTGGAGTCGTGTCGTTCTTTCCCCTCAGACGAAGCGTGAGATAAGGGAGAGAAAGGAAGAGTTGGGAAATTTGGTGTATGGTAAGCCCTTGCACAAGGAAGTGCTTGGCAGTACACCAGGGAAATTTGGTGTACGGTACTCCTTGCACAGAGAAGTGCTTGGGAGTATACCAGGGAATCTGGTAAACTCATAGGTGTGCAGTACCCCTTGCACAGGGAAGTGCTTGGTAGTACACCCCTGTGGTGGTTTTACCATGCTAGGCAGCTGAACACCACAACTGCTCTCTCACTCCCCCTCCTCAGATGAGGAGGGGAAGAAGTAAGGAAAGAACAACTCATGGGTTGAGATAAGGATAATTTAATTAAAGAGAAAAATATATTATTAAGGAAATATTATTATTAATTAAACAATTCAACTAAAGGGAAAAAAGGGAAAGAGGGAGGGGGAAAGGGAGTAACAAAACAAAACAAGTAAAGGCTATGTGGAAGTGCAGAGGAAAGAAATTACTCTCTACTTCCCACAAATGAGTGATACCTGACCACATCCTTGAAGCAGGTCCTCAACGCACATAGCCGGTGTTCGGGAGGAGGACAGACATTTTCGCAACGAGAGCCCACCCCTCCCCTCTTCTTCCTTTTTTCCACCTTTCATTGCTGAGTGTGACATCATATGGTATGGAATATCCCTTTGGTTGGTTTAGGTCAGCTGCCCTGGTGATGTTTCTTTCTCACTTTTTTGCCCACCCCCTAGGAGGGTCAGAGAGAGTCCTGATGCTGTGCCAGCACTGCTCAGCAGCAGACACAACACCGGTGTGATACCACTGCTGTTCTAGCTACAAGTGCAGAGCGCAGCACTGTGTGGGCGGCTGCAGGGAAAGTTAACATCCCAGCCAGACCCAGTACAACTCCAATTTTCCAGAATCGGAACGTTAGTGTGTGGTACCCTGCAGGAGGGAAATTTCTATAGTAGCACACTGACAAGGGTTAGGAAAAATGGGAAATATGAGTTCCAGGGGACAGGGAGATATCCCTGGGAGAGTGTCTACCGACAGTTCTTCCTGAAGAATGATTAGAAATTGGAGAAATAATCTCAAAATTAGAGGAGATGATAAAAGAAAAAAAAAAAAAAAAAAAAGGTTAAATATTGTGTATCAGTCTGGACAAAAGAACCAATTAAAGGAAACAGCAGTATTTTGGCCAAAATATGGGTCTGATGAAAATTCAGGCTTTAAATTTATGTGTAAACAATAAGATTCCTTTTTCAGAGAAGGAGCCAAGTTATGCTCCCTATAATCTTAATATTGCACCGGTGGCAGCAGCAGTTGCTCCAGGAAGGGAGACAGGGACTGTGATTAACACTGTCCCTAGAGAAGAGCTTACTCTAGGCTCTGGTAAGAATTAGAACAAGAGATATTGAGAATTTTGCTTGCCCTGATGCTAACAGTACTAACACTAACTCCCCCTGTCCTTGCCAGCAGAGAGGTGTTGGAGTTTTAAGGAGGTGATGAAGTCTTTAACTGAGCACCCCATCAGGCTAGCTGAACAATTAGACCAGTTCCTAGGGCCTAATTTATACTCTTGGGGGTAAATGATGTCTATACTAAGTATGTTGTTTACAGGGGAAGAAATGGGAATGATCAGGAGGAGAGCTGCTATACAAGAATGGGAAAGAGCTCATCCTCCAGGACCAGGGGTAATACTTGCCGATCCTGGCTGGAATAATAATACGCAACACAGAAATCATATGAGAGACTGGGGGTCAGAATGAGAAAGTACTCGTGGAAGAATCCCAAGGACCTGGTGTCCTGGGGGCTCTTGAAAGTTCATTTTGTGTTTGGAGCCTGGCAAGATACACAGAAAAAGCTCCAGAAGGTGGGGGTATGCCCTGAAGGTGTATGTCAGGAGGGGAGACGAGAAGGAAAAGCAGAGAGCGAAACTAATGGTATTGACAGTGTAGCAAGTAGTGAGGCAGAGGTTTGGAGAAAGAGGAAGAAAATCTTCAGGGGGAATCGGGGCCAGGATGGAAAGGAGAGGAGGAGAGATGAAGGAATGGCAGGCAAGGAAGGCTGCCTGTGTTGCGGCCTGAATCCTAGCAGGGACAGGCTTTGAGAAGATGTTTTAAGTGTGGCCAGGCTGGCCACTTCGGGTAGGAATATCTGGAGTGGAAGAAGGAGGAGAGAAGGAAAATGGGATGAAATATGGTGAAATATAACCTTCTATTTAAGAAAAACAGAGTGATTAGTGTGCATAGTTCTTGTATCATGCAAAGGAACGGTCCAGCAATTTGTGTAAATAGAGGGTTTGAAGGACGAACATTGAGACTCAAGTCTGGGAGATAATTGTGGATTCTTCCACAATTCTTGGAAGAATCTACGCAAGCACAAAGGACTGATAAGCTAATTAGCATAAGAAGTGTGAGTAGGCAGGTTTAGGTAATGAATATGTATAGGCGTTAATTGAATATTAATTGTTCTGCTGTATAAATGTGAAATAGTTTGTCACTTCGGGTATGCACATTAGGTGGAAGGATCCCCCATGCATCCAGCACTGTCAATAAAGAATACTTCGTCACTAAGAAGAAATTTTTTACTTTGTTCTTTAAATCAATCTGGCGACCCAGATGGGACACCCTCTCTGCCCGGCTGCAGGACCCGCTGGGAATAGGACTCCCTAGGGTACCCCTGGGATTTCCCGGAGGGACTCCTTGACTCAACGGATCACTGCGGAGGCAGACAAGGACCCCATCGCTGTAAGTGACGATATTCTTTATTTTGGTTTGTTTGGTAGACCGGTCATTTGGTGCTGCCTATAAGTCGGAAGGTAAGCTTCTGCAGGGTAGTGTTGGTGTATGCTTTTGTGGCTAGCACCTTAAGTATACGTTGGATCTGTTTTGGTGGCATTTAATTGCCGTTGGGAACCTTGGCAAAAGGTTTCCCTTTAAGGTTCATTAGGTACTGTGTTACTTATTTTGGTTTTCTGGCCTATCAAATGTGGAATTCGACTCTGATTATTGTTATTGTGATTTTAGCTATATTTTTGGTAATAATAATAGGTTCTTGGTATTGCTGTAGAAAGATACCGACGTGCTGCATTTTGTAAGTGTGTTGTGGTTTAACCCGGCTGGCAGCTAAACACCACACAGCCGTT
>NW_023307704.1:0-1358 GCF_011077185.1 Oxyura jamaicensis
CCAAAAGACACCATGGAACTCGTTCAAATGAAGAAACTCCCAACATCTCTTGCATAGTTTTGTTCAAGACTTCAAGGCTTGTACAGCTAATTGGAGAGCTTTCATGGTGTAGTTAAGAGGAATATTCCAAAAAAAATCTATTAGAAATATTTTCCCATCTTAAATTGTGTGTTTATTTTAATAAAAAGGCAAAAAAAAACTTGCAAGCCTCCTATGAGGTTTACCTTCCCACAAGAATGACTGTACAAGAATTATTTTCTACTGATAGACAGGAAATTAAAAAGAATAGCGTAAGCCTTGATCCATAACCTATGAATTCAATGGTCATGATGAGGTTCTTGAGAAGCACCAAAATAGACAGACTGCTGAGAGATGGGCAAGCTGGGCTGCTTCTACCTGAAACTGGAAGCAGCCACTGGGGCGGTGAGAGCAGTCTGAATGATGAAGGAGGAAGGGAAGGGAAACCAGGAGAAGTGGACAAACCATGGAAAGTGTATAGGGTCCAGACAGGTAGGTGGAAAGGGGACATTCCACATAGACTCTTTAAACAGTGCCTGGAAGATGGGGGAGCACACCATGATAGACAAAGAGATGACAAAGCAAGGACAGGTGAACACCAGGATTTCTTCTCCTGCAATGAAAATACATCCTGAAAATTCACATTTCTTCCTGGTAGAAACTACACGGTGTGACATTTTATGGAAGGGATTGAATCCTTTGAAGTGATGAGCAGTTGCTCTATTTGTTAAGTGCTAATGAAAGTGCTGGGTATTGAGGCAGAGCTTTGCTGTCTGACCATAAGCAGTCAGGGGAAGCCACCAGAGACCCCGTTGTGATTGAGATACTTCCATGGTCTGGCATCTCTCTAAAGGTACCTGCAGGAGACCAGAACCTTTTGTTGGGATTCAAGTGGAGACAGATGGAGTTCCCAGGACACCTCCACTGCCAGCAGTGGTCTTTATCCTTGCAACTACAGTGCAGCCCAGCACACAAACCCCTTCAAGGACACACCCCTTCTTCAGTGAATTCCTGAGACTGACCCAAAGTGGAAATGGCCCTTGGGAACCCAAGATACTCTCCTTTGTTCCTAGGAGACAGCTGAACATCCATTGACCGTCCTGGGTCATCTGCAGCAAATTCAGGCTGCAAGACTCAAGAACAGGAAACTTCAAAGAGCTGGGACACAACCCATCAACTTGCCCCCCTTGGGGAATCCATCCCCTTCCAACTGTGGGTATGAAGGTGAGAAATGTGAGATGAGCCGTCAGATCAATGCACAGAGGAAGGTTAAGTTAATTGAATTGTGCTCTTATGGCAGGAGGCAAAAGGCTTTGTGTTGGGCCTCAGACTAATCAAGG
>NW_023307705.1:0-1054 GCF_011077185.1 Oxyura jamaicensis
GTTAGCCACGCCCACGCGGGGACACGCCCCCTCCCCCGATAAGCCCCGCCCCCCCGCCCTATGTAACACCCCCTCTGTCCCGTTACAGGAGGGCTCTGGAAATGAAGGGGTTAACCCCGAGAGTGGGCTGCAAGCCCCACCCCCAGCCAGGCCACACCCCCTTTCAGACAAGCCCCGCCCCTACTGCAAAGGCTCCGCCCCCCTCAGCACCCCACCCAGTACCAAGTACCCCAGCCAGGCTCCGCTCCTCACCAGGCCACACCCCAAAATAGGCCACGCCCCAAAGAAACTGGCCACGCCCACTTAAAGCACATTGTTAGCCCCCCATTTAGCCCCACCCCCAGCATACAACCCATTAAACCCCACCCACTTTTAGGCCCCACCCAATCACAGAACACACTCCTGCAATAACCCACACGTTAGCCCCACCCCCTTTCTAAGCCCCGCCCCATCACCCATTTGGCACCGCCCACTCCACAAGCCACACCCTAACCACCTAACCCATTAAACCACGCCCACTTTCTTAGGCCACGCCCACAATAAACACCCCACAGCAACCCACTGTTTACCCCCACCCTTTTTCCAAGCTCCGCCCACCACCACCCCACCCAAAACCCCGCCCCTACAGACCACGCCCCCTCCAGACCCCACCCGCCCACCTCCAGGCCCCGCCCCCTCCCCCCATAAGCCCCACCCACCTCCTCTTGGATGGCCGGGGGCAGGGCGGCCAGGAACTCGGGGCTGACCTCGGTGAGGCCGGGATTGGCCACCACCGGGGGGGCGGGGCTTGGGGTGGGCGGGGCCCGGGCGGGGGGGCGGATCCCCAGCTGGTTCTGCAGCACCTCCCGGCGGATGTCGTCCGGCAGCGCCGCCAGGAACGAGGGGTCCACGCCCTCGGGGAGGCTGATCCCTGGTGGGGGGGGGACACACGGTGGGGACACATTGGGGACATCGTGGGGACCCCCCCATGGGGGTGGGGACATCGTGGGGACAGCGTGGGGACACCCCCCCAGTGGTGATGGGGAGGGGGAGAAGCCCTTGGGGGTGCAGGGAT
>NW_023307706.1:0-1370 GCF_011077185.1 Oxyura jamaicensis
ATGGGATGGGGATGGGGATGGGATGGGGATGGGGATGGGGATGGGGGTGGGATGGGATGGGGATGGGGATGGGATGGGGATGGGATGGGGATGGGGATGGGATGGGGATGGGATGGGATGGGGATGGGGATGGGGATGGGGACCTGGATCAGGCTGGGGACAGCGGTGACACTGACGCCCACCCCCCGCGGCCGCAGGGCTCCCCGGCCTTCCAGGCGGGGATGTCGCGGTGCCACCAGCGCGCGGCCGAGCGGCTGCTGCGGGGGGCGCTGCGCAACGGGGGGCTGTACATCAAGCTGGGGCAGGGGCTGTGCTCCTTCAACCACCTCCTGCCCCCCGAGTACATCGCCACCCTGCGCGTGCTGGAGGATCGCGCCCTGCAGCGCGGCCACCAGGAGGTGAGGGGACGGGGACGCGGAGAGGGGACCCCCCCGGGGACACGCTGGGCTCGGGCACGGGGACACCACGGGCATGGGGACGGGGACACCACGGACACGGGGACACCACGGACACGGGGACACCATGGGGACGGCACTGCCATGGCGTTGGGGACATGGTGGTCTTGGGCACAGGGACACCATGGGCACGGGGACACCATGGACACGGGGACACCACGGACACAGGGACACCATGGGGATGGCACTGCCATGGGGTTGGGGACATGGTGGTCTTGGGCACGGGGACACCATGGGCACGGGGACACCACAGGCATGGGGACGGCAGGGTCTGCACCATGGGGACACCGTGGTCATAGGGACACCGCAGCCATGGGCACGGGGACACCACGGACACGGGGACACCATGGGGATGGCACTGCCATGGGGGTGGGGACATGGTGGTCTTGGGCACGGGGACACCACGGGCATGGGGACATCAAGGTCACCATCATGGGGACACCACTGTCATAGGGACACCACGGGCATGGGGACACCACTGCCAAGGGAATGTCACGGGGGTGGCATGGCCATGGGGGTGGGGACGTGGTGGTCATGGGCACGGGGACACCCCGGGCACGGGGACACCATGGGCACAGGGACACCACGGACATGGGGACCCCAAGGTCTCCATCATGAGGACACCACTGTCATAGGGACACCATGGGCATGGGGACACCACTGCCAAGGGAACGTCACAGAGGTGGCACTGCCGTGGGTGTTGGGACGTGTTGGTCATGGGCACGGGGACACCCCGGGCACGGGGACACCACGGACATGGGGACACCAAGGTCACCATCATGGGGACACCGCGGGCACGAGGACACCACGGACACGGGGACATGGAGGGCACGGGGACCCCGAGGTCTCCACCATGAGGACACCACTGTCATAGGGACACCACGGGCATGGGGACACCACTGCCAAGGGAATGTC
>NW_023307707.1:0-1110 GCF_011077185.1 Oxyura jamaicensis
GGCTTTGTCCTTCGGTCGTCCTTCAACTCCCCCTTTCTCCTTATTTGCTGGATCTCTTTGCTGGTTATCAGAGGCTTGCGCAGCGTCCCATGCAAAAGTCTGCAGTTTCCTAAAAAAAACTCCTTGGTCCTCTTATCTCCCAGACTAGAGTCTCAATGTTCGCCCTTCAAACCCTCTATTTACACAAATTGCTGGATCATTCCTTTGCATGATACAAGAACTATGTACAATAATCACTCTGTTTTTCTTAAATAGGAGCTTATATTTCAACATGCGGCCCTAGCATTGTTCCATACTGACACGAATCAAATAAACACATTTCACAAAAGCAAACCAAGACATTTGGCAGCACAGTGCCTTTGCCTGTCTGGAATCATGGCCTCAGTTAGGTGCACTACCAAGTCCCTGGGGTGGCTTTGTTAGTAACAGCCCTCGGTGGGGCCCATTAATACTCCAAGGCACTTCAACTTTTCCTTCTGACTTGACTTTCTGAAGCAATTGCATCATTCTCCTCTCAGTGCCTCAGCATCATAGCCTCAGCACCAAAAGACACCACGGAACTCGTTCAAATGAAGAAACTCCTAACATCTTTTGCATGGTTTTTTGAAGACTTCAAGGCTTGTACAGCTAATTGGAGAGCTTTCATGGTGTAGTTAAGGAGGAAGATTTCAAAAGGCACCTCATAAAAATCTTTTCTTATCCTAAAGGAGGCACTTATTTGACTTTTGGTTTGGAGCATTATTCCCTAATTGATCTTGATCTCCCTTGGAGAGCTTTCTAGGGAGGAAAAGCAGACTCATGAGGTCCGACGCTGCAGAGACAACCTTGCTCCTCACCACCCCAGCCCTGACATTTCTCTCCTTGGCCACCTGGCGCTTGCTTCTCATTTCCTTACACCAGCCTTCACTCAAGTCTACACAGCTGGATGTTACAGCCCCTTTGCATCAGCTCCTCCCTGCTTTCCTGAGAGACCTGGCTGCACACAGGTGCAGAAGGGGTTCTCCTATTTCCAACCAGGGAACATGCAGCATTTATTTATTTTTTATTATTATTATTATTATTTTTAATAAAAAAGCAAACTCCTCATCTCGTATGCCTCCTGTGAGGTTT
>NW_023307708.1:0-1768 GCF_011077185.1 Oxyura jamaicensis
CGTGCTGAAGAGGCACCACCATACAACGAGTTGCCAGAAGACAGAAAGCAGTATGTGTTGTTCACTGACGGATCCTGCCGTGTGGTAGGGAGCCATCGGAAATGGAAAGCTGCTGTGTGGAGTCCCACACGACGAGTTGTGGAGACCATGGAAGGGGAAGGTGAGTCGAGTCAGTATGCAGAAGTGAAAGCCATACAACTGGCCCTAGAGATTGCTGAAAGAGAAAAATGGCCAGTACTGTATCTCTACACTGAGTCATGGATGGTGGCAAATGCTCTGTGGGGGTGGCTGCAGCAATGGAGACAGAACAACTGGCAGCACAGAGGTAAACCTATCTGGGCTGCTTCCCTATGGCAAGATATTGCTGCCCGGGTAGAAAACCTGGATGTAGAAGTACGTCATGTGGATGCCCACATGCCCAAGAGTCGTGCCACTGAAGAACATCAGAACAACAAAGAGGCGGATTGAGCTTCAAAAATTGAAGTGGTTCAGGTGGACCTGGACTGGGGACGTAAGGGTGAGCTGTTTGTAGCTCGATGGGCCCAAGAAACATCAGGGCATCTGGGGAGGGATGCCACATACAGATGGGCTCGTGATCGAGGGGTGGACCTGACCATGGAGGCCATCACACAGGTTAGCCATGAGTGTGAGACGTGCTGCAATCAAACGAGCCATGAGGATAAAGTCTCCCTGGAACAGGGGGAGATGGCTTGGATTTCGATATGGTGAAGCCTGGCAGATTGACTACATTGGACCACTCCCACAAACCCGCCAAGGCAAATGTTACATACTTACCATGGTAGAAGCAACAACTGGGTGGCTGGAAACATACCCAGTAAACCATGCCACGGCCCGAAACACTATCTTGGGTCTGGAAAGACAAGTGCTGTGGCGACATGGTACACCAGAGAGAATTGAATCTGACAATGGGAGTCACTTTCGAAACAATTTGGTCACCTCCTGGGGCAAGAGACATGGCATTGAGTGGGTGTATCACATCCCTTATCACCCACAAGCCTCTGGGAAGGTTGAGAGATACAATGGATTGTTAAAAACTATGTTACGAGCATTGGGTGCTGGGACGTGGAAACATTGGGACATGAATCTACCAGAGGCCACTTGGCTAGTTAACAACAGGGGGTCTGAAAGCCGTCCTGATCCTGCTGAAACAAAACCCCTACACACTGTGGGAGAAGCTAAATTCCCCATAGTGCATGTAGGGAAGTGGATGGGGAAGGCGGTGTGGGTTGCTCCTGCCATGGGAAAAGGCAAACCCACTTGTGGGATTGTCTTTGCCCAAGAACCAGGGTATACCTGGTGGGTAATGCAGAAGGATGGGGATATCAGATGTGTGCCTCAAGGAGATTTAACCTTGAGAGAAAATTAATCTGTAATCCAAGTTACGTGTTGTAGGAGGACACTGCAGAACCAACGACAGGTCAACTTCGCAAGGAGCCGGGCAAATGCAACAGTGACTTGAGCTAAGCTAGTGCTGGTGTCAAGAAAATCAACTTCGCCTGCCCTGAGGGACCACTTTGACAGATGAAGCTGAAACCATCAACAGCTTTTATGAACATTTTGGGAAAAAGCCTGTGGAATGAAAGGTACAGATGTATAAACACTTTAATAGATAGAGAATATTGGTGATGAAATATCTATATACTAAACTATGGGGACCTGAGTGTGACACAAATGTTATGGAATAAGGGGTGGAGGTTGTATTGGGTCTGTCTGGGATGGAGTCACCTTTCCCTGCAGGAGCCCAGAC
>NW_023307709.1:0-2945 GCF_011077185.1 Oxyura jamaicensis
GGACTGTGCACTTAGTCACATGGTCTGAACTTTTGGGTAGACCTGTGTGGTGTCAAGAGTTGGACTTGATGATCCTTAAGGGTCCCTTCCAACTCAGGATATTCTATGATTCTATGATTCTATGAATTTATTGAAACATAGAGCAAACAACAACAAAAACAGTGGAAAGTATCAAATAATCAGAAATACAAGGTGATTTAGTCTCAAAATTAAGGGTAACATTTTGAACATAGTTAAAATAACAGTTGAAGATCTGTTCTCGATTGCCAAAAGAATGCAGCAATGCAAGTAGAGTTGTATATTAACACATTCTACCTATTCTAGCATGATTATTCAAGCAGTAAAACAAATAATAACTTTTATTAATTAACTAAATAGGTAAACTTCTTCCTGAATTTAGCTTTTACTTATCTTCTGTTCTGAATAATGACATTTGATTATATTTTAGATTATTGTAACAAAACTTTTCATCCCCTATATAATCAAAATTCAATGACAGATACATGAAAAAAAGTTATCAGGGAGTGAGATTATTATATTATCACAAATTTTATGGACTGATAACCCATGCACACAGATCCACACCTGCGATTTCCTCATAAGAAAGGAGTATGCTCTATAGCAGAACAAAAAGATCAGAATAACACTACAGGTACTATAACCAAAGAAAACTGAACCTCAGTTGTCATTTCATTACCTTTCCCCCACAAAACAAAGAAGCCTTGTTTAACATGTGAAAGTCTGAAATAAAAGCTATATATGATGATGATATTTTAGATACCTACATTTCTAAATTTAGGCTCCATATGTGTCTTGGTTTTTGGGTACAGCTCAAGTAGAGCTTTACTAAACAATAAATAGCTCCTGATTTGGATTTGGTTACTTTGAATAAGAGAAAAGAGAAGATGGAGATGGTGGGTTGTTAACAGCTTCACAGTTAAACTCATGGGAGAGCTTGGCTCTGTCAGTTTAAACATCCAGTCTGTTCTCAGCAAAGGAATATGTGCCAGAAGGATTGTAAACATTGCAGTTATTTTATTGCCTGAAAAACAAAAACAAAAAAAACAAAAACAAACAAACAAACAACAACAAAAAAAAACTGTAGTTTTAATTGATTGATGAATGAACAGAAGCAAAGAATAAGAAAAGTAAATGAAAACACTGAAAAAATGGACAGTTTTGTAATTGGAAATTGAAAAGGTCACTAAGCATGGCTTAGAGAATGGATACAAGCAACACTGACAGTGGGGGGGGGGGGGGGAGTTGCTTTGTTTTTGTTTTTGTTTAAATTAATGTGGAGTTATGCTGCTTCTGAAAAAAGCAACAAGACAATTATACATCAGCACTGACATGCACTTTTGATCTGGTCTAAGATCATACTATACATACCATTTCTGCAGAACATTGTTATTCTGGACACTTGTAGTGGGTTTATGTGGCAAGGTTTTGGTAGCAGGGGGCTATAGGGGTGGCTTCTGTGAGAAGGATCTTGAAGCTGCCCCATGTTTGATAAGGGCCTCACTGCTGACCAGAGCTGAGCCAATAAGTGATGTTGTTTTGCACCTCTGTGAGAGCATATTTAAGACCGGGAAAAAAATGCTGGGAGAATGAGAGGAGTGAGGAACAGCCTTGCAGGTGCCAAGGTCAGTGAAGAAGGAGGGGGAGAGGTGCTCCAGGCACTGGAGCAGAAGTCCCCTGCGACCTGTGGTGAGGTCCATGGTGAAGCAAGCTGTCCCCCTGCAGCCCATGGAGTAACACAGTGGAGCAGGGTTCCATGCTGCAGCCCATGGAGGACAGACACCACGGTGGAGCTGGTGGACCTGCACTGACGGAGACTGCGGCCTGTGGAAGACCCCTGCCAGAGCAGATTCCATGCTGGACCTGCAGCCCGTGGAGAGGAGATCACATAGGAGCAGGTGACCTGGCAGGAGCTGCTGCCTGTGGGGGACCCAAGTCAGAAAAGTTTGCTCACAAGGGAAGGACCCCATGTTACAAACCCATATCTGGAGCAGTTCTTGAAGAGCTGCTGCCTGTGGGAGGCCCACACTAGATCAGTTCAGCAAGGACTGTACCCCGTGGGAGGGACCCCACAGCACAGGGGATGAGAGTGACTGAGAAGGAGCGGCAGAGAAGAAGCGCTATAGACTGACCATAACCCCCATTCCCACGTTCCCCTGCACCGCTTGGTGGGGGCAGGTGGAAGAGGGTGGATGGGGGAAGGTGCTTTTAGTTTCTTTCATTTGTTTCTCACTTCTCTAGCTTGTTAGTAATAGGCAATAAAACTTACTGTCTCCCTATGCTGAGTCTGTTTTGCTCATCACGATAATTATTGTGTGATCTCCTCGTCCTTATCTCAACCTTTGAGCCCCTTTCATCGTATTTTCTCCCTGCTCCTCTTTGAGGAGGGGGAGTGAGAGTGCGGTTGTGGTGGAGCTCAGCCGCCCACCCAAGTAAAACCACCACAACACTAAGAAATAAAGATTACAAGATAACCAGAAGTTGTAGAGGATAATATTTTGATCAGTAACTAAACATTTTAGATCATGAATCTGTGAATCAGACTACTATTAATTGTACTTTTTTTTTTTTTTAAATGAGCTAAACATTTATGCTATAAAGATAAAAATGCTATATGACTTGCCTAAATTCACATCCTAAATATAAACAATAAACTAGATATATCTGCCATTGCATTTTGATGTTACTAAAATATTACTTTAAATATCCCAAACACCATGGTTTAGAAAGTTTTTACCCCCAGTCTGATACCAGCACATTGAAATATTTATATAAGAAAGGTACACAAGTTCTTTTATCTCCCTCTTAAAGGGAAACATCCAATTTTCCTAGTTACAGATTTGTTCTGTCACTTTTTCTTCTACATCTTTAACATACAGAATCACAGAATCACAGAATCACAGAATTTCTAGGTTGGAAGAGACCTC
>NW_023307710.1:0-3492 GCF_011077185.1 Oxyura jamaicensis
CCACGCACTTTGCCTTGCAGGCTCTGGTGCGTACTCTCTGGGGGCTGTAGCTTTCCTCAGGACACATTGACGTGCTCCGGTGTGCTCCCTTCCTTGGCCTGCGCTGCATTAAATGTTTGTTTCTGGCGCCAGAACCACCCCCTGCTCTTCCTCCTCCTCCTGCTCCTCCTCCTGTTCCTCCTCGTGCTCCACCTCTAGCTCGTCCTACCCCTCCATACCCTTTCTCCCCCACCTTACTCCCATTCCAACTCTCACCTTAGGCTTTGCACAGCTGTTTCTCCCACTTTTTCTCCTCACTCCGCACTGCTGAGCAGCATTTTGCCCTTTTTGGCTGCCCTTTTGTAGCAGCCTTTCTCCCGAGGCTACGCCCTCTTGGCTGCTAGGCACTGTCCAACCCTGCGGCAGTGCCGCTGGAACCGGCTGTGTCAGCATGGGGCTGATACGCGCATCTTCTCAGAGGCCAGCAGCAGCCCCCGGTGCCAGCACGTGGGCATACACGCGGCATGGCTCTATAGAAACTTATATATTCCTACATGGGAGACATTCCTGGTCTGGAAGCTGACCTTCTAATGCAGCTTTGTCCTGTATGCCATTCTGTGCTGTTTCCTGCGGTTATTGTTGCTAGAACCGGCTTTGTCAGTAGTCTTTTCTTAATGTTACATGTCATGTATGACTGCTTATATTTCAGCCAGGATTTGTGAGGTGTAGTTGTGCTTTGCCAATGTACTGTGCCTTTCAGACTTGTTTGCAGTCTCTCTTTGGGCTGCAGCTTCTCTTAGGAGACATCAGGGTTGTAAAAACAGAAGTCAGTAAGCCAATGATGGTGTTGTAAAAAATAGGTGTTTTTTGTTTGTTTGTTTGTTTGTTTTTTCTCTCTCTTAAACTGTACTAGTCCTGATTGCTGATGGAATTTATGGCTACGTGCTGTTTTTTCTGAGTGCATTAAGTCATCACTGAAAGATGGTGGGACCTCCTTGACAACTCTAATGCTGAATTGGATGGCTATAACTCTTGAGAACGAATAGGCAAGAACGAGGGCTGTTGTCATGATTCTGTATGTTAGAGAGTGTTTCAACATTACAGACCTTGCTGCTGGGGATGAGAAGTTTGATTCCTTGTGGGTAAGAATCAGTGGGTATTCCAAAAAGGTAATAATTCTGGTGTTTTCTATTATAGTCTGCCAATCCAGGATGAAGAGACATATGTGCCATTCTGTAAGCTGTTGGCAGAAATCCTGCATTTACCAGCAAGTATTCTGCTGGGGGACTTCGACTTCCTGGACATAGGCTTGAAATACAGTACAGCCCAGAGGAACAGAACAGACAGTCTGGAAGGTTTCTGCTGTGTGTGGAAGAGAGCTTATTGACAGAGCTAGCTATTGAACCTACCAAAGGGGGTGGAGGGTGGACCCCTCTAGACTTACTGTTCATGATAAGAGAAGGACAGGTGGCAGATGTGCTGTCCTATGCAGTGTGACCATGAAATGGTAGAGTTCTCTATTCTTGTGAAGTCAGGAGGGGGGTCATTAAAACTGCTACCTTGGTCTTCTGGAGGGCAGACTTTGAACTATCTGGCAGGGTCCCTTGGGAGTCAGTCCTGAAGGACAGAGGGGTTCAGGAAGGCTGAATGCTTCTCAAGAAGGAAGTCTGAAAGGTGCAGGAGCAGACTGTCCTCACATGCCATAAGATGAGCTGGCAGAAGAGCTGGCATCCCACCTCCAGGAGGGCCACTCAGCAATTTAGTCCTGCCCTTCACAAATGGCCCTATCCTGCTCTGCCATGTGGTGTATGCCCAGCGCCTCCAGCTGGTGGCCAGGAAGAACTTCAGGCTGCAGCCGTGGCGCTGTGGAGCTGTGCTAGCAGCAGAAGCAGCATCTGAGCCTGCTGCAGTGCACGCGATCTGACCGGCCAAGTGGTAGCAGGTGCTCCACAGTATCAGGCATAAGCAAGTGGGCCTGCAACTATAAATTTCGGGAGTGGAAGGGGTTTAGCTGCCAGTTTTGGGGAGGGAGTGTGTGCGCATTTCAAGACAACAAAGTGGACTGTTCCTGCTCTTCACAGGGAATGTGAGAGAGGAGGTGGCCTGTGCATCATGATTGTCTTTATGGGGTTGGAAGTTCTGGGGCACTGATGACTCCAGCACACCTCTCTCAAGATGCCTCTTTTTGCAGTGTTACAAGTCATCACTGAAACATGCTTGGACCATTCTGATGACTGGGGAGCTGCAATGGATGTCTACAAGTTCTTGAGAAGGGACAGGTAACAGAAGAGTAATGGCATGCCTTTGTATGTTAGAGAGTATTTCAACATTGCAGAACGTGTGGCTGGGAATTCAAAACTCAATTCCCGATGCGTAAGAAAAAAAAAAAAAAAAAAAAAAAAGAGGGCCACACTGAAGCACAGAGAGAAATGGAAAAAAAGTTATTTTCTACTTCATCAACATGCTATGTTCGACCATGTCCTGGGAAGCAGAGCCTGAAAACGCGTAACAGTTGTTCAGGAGGACAGAACGCCCCTCCCCCCAACACCCTACGGGAGCCCCAAATTTATTGCTGAGTTTGACATCAAGTGTTATGGAATATCTCTTTTCTTGGTTTAGGTCAGCTCATGTCCCCTCCCTATCACTTGCCCACCTGCTGGCTCCTGGGGGCTTGGAGGGAGTCCTGATGCTGTGTCAGTACTATGCCGCAATAGACACAACAGCGGAGTGATAACAGTGCTGTTCTAGCTAGGAGTGCAGAGCACAGCACTGTGTGGGCTGCTGCAGTAAAGGTCACTCCATCCCCAACAGTCCCAGCACAGACTCTATAGGGGCTTTTCCGATGGGATCCTAAAAAAAAATCCAAAGTTGCCAAAGCAGCAGGCTGTGGAGGATGGCTTCCTTAGCCCATACTCGGTACCCGGTCCTGGTCAATCCCAAATCCAGGAGGACCACTCAGTAGCATAGTCCTGCCTTTAAATATGTCCCTTTTTGGGCTTTCTGGTGCAGTACTAGCAGAAGAAGCGGCATCTGCAACTATTACAGTGCTTGTGATATGAAAGATGAAGAGGTAGCAGGTGCTCCAATGCACAGCACACGTAAGCAAATGGGCCTGCAACTGTAAATTTCAGGAGTGGAAGGGGTTTAGCTGTCAGTTTTGGGGAGGGCGTCTGTGCACATTTCAAGACAACTAGGTGCAGTTTTCCTGCTCTTTACAGGGAAAGTGAGAGCACAAGTAGCATATTGTGACTGTGCTTATGGGGTTTGAAGTTCTGGGGCACCGATGGCTCCTGCATGCTTCTTTAAATGTGCCTTCTTTTCTCGATGATACAAGCCAGATATAAGTCTGCAAGTATGTCAGCAGGGAGGTGTGAGCTTTGAGCCTTGCCTTCAATGGCATAAAAACACAACATACTGAAGAAGCTGGGCAAAGCATCAAAGAGTATGCAGCAACCTAAAAACTGGTCTCAAAGGCCCAGACTCTGCAGGGGCTCTCCCAATGGGACACTTGCT